>NW_010123548.1:26031-44275 GCF_000699245.1 Pterocles gutturalis
CAATACTAATACTCTCATTTGTAAAAATACTCAAATCAATAATAATTTTCAGGAGCAGTAGCAACAGAGCCTCAGGTTAAGACCAGCTTTGCTGGGGGGATGTGGAGTGTAATGTTTGGTCATGAATGTGGAATGGGCTGTTTTCTTTTGCATGTAGATGTTTGCTTTAGGAATGAACTGTAAGGATGAGGCTGTTTATTCAGAAAGATTAAGTGTGTTAGAATGTATTAATGCTAATCTGCTGCCTGGCAGAAGCTGAATGTAGAATACAGCCTGCACTTGGTAACAACCCACAGGGTGATAGTGATGCTGTTTCAGTCTGAATATTCCTACCAGGCATAGGCATGTGGGAGCAGTGGGAAGAAAGAAAGGAAAGGGGACAATAAGACACATCGACATGCTGTTAGAGCTGCTGTTTGGAAAGGTTGTATTCCCACCAGCTCCCTCCCCATTACAGCCAGCTGGCATGGCAGGAATCCAAGGCTAGAGACAGTGCTCAGGATCATAGCATTTCCTCCTGCCTCTCATTTTAATATACATACAAATTATCAAGTCTTACAAGCCTGTACTGCTTAACTTTCACAAGTGACTTACCATCTACAAACAGTCAATGTGCAGGAATTAATACGATTTCACTCACCTGTTGCTTTCTGTCTTTATTTGCCAACTATAATCACACTGATTTTACTGCATAAAAATTTTGGCTTTTATCCCAGTATGACACTGGTATTAATGCTTCTTCAGTTGGTTATGCTGATGGTGGATTTACGATGAGATGAAAGTGAACCAGTCACTAGTTTCATAGTTGAAAAATGCATACTGGAAGAAGATTTTAGACCATCTAATGCCATACTTCAGGTGTCCTTCTCTTCCATCACTCCATCCTTCCTCCTTTCAGGACTACTAGCTTCAGCACTAGAAGATGAAAGGACTGTTTCTCATATTGCTCACAACCATATTAGGCAATTTTGATATCCGTAACCTTACTTTCCACAGCACACAAAATGATTTATAATGTCAAATTTCTTGCATAGTGTTTCTTTCCTAGTCCTTATATTCCACTTAGTTTGAGCCTAGGTGGTGACTCATGCAGATCTAGATAATCCATTCGCTGGACAGTTCAGCTGACCCTGCTGTTTGGAAGCACTTGTCTTAAAGGCTAACAAATTAAAACCAAAACCAACCACCTGTAAATCAGAATGTGTCATGAACAATCCTATTCTCTAAATAAATGTCTCTGAATGTACATAGGACTGGAATTCTAATGTATTTAAGATAATTATCTGTTCCCTTTTCTGTTCCTTGCTTTTGAAGATGCATACTTAAAACCTTATCACTCTCATTTGGCTCCATGTTATGCTAGTCAAACTTGGAAATGGTGACTCATTTTCCAAGTTTCCCCATTGAGATGGTAAAAGAGCATTGTTAGACCAAAAATTCTGAGCCAAGATAAGTTTCTGAGGGAACAGAAGGTCAACTGTCTGCAAAGTTACCTTCTGTCATCAGGCAGCATGTTTTGAGACTCTCTCTATGTCACCCTGGAGAGGTGTAAAAACCAGAAAAACTAGTGAAATCAGGGAGATTATCATAAAAATAAGATACAGTAGATTTTGGAAAAGGAATTCTAAAAAGTAAACTTCACTTAAGTCTAGAACACAAAGATTGAGAAGAGTAAATAAATGAACAGCTAAGCAGGAGGTTCACCCTACACCTGAACCTATCTCTGATGAAAGTCTCAGGTTGCATGCAGATGGAATTGTACATTAATTAGGTTTCAAGTGCTCTGAAAATAGGGGATATGATACAATACAGAGAAATGGACAAAACAGATCAGTGGAAATTTGTTCCAGATGGCAAAATGGAAATATTTTTGTTATTAGGGACCTTGAATTCCAGAAATGGATTTTTTCATTGCAATTATCTATAAAAGCTAGAACAGTTAAATTCTAAAATAATTAACCAGATTGATTGGACTGACAGGGCAAACTTACACAAGTAAGTTAAAAATTCCTATGAAAGTTCCTGGGCACTGAGACAAACTAGCATGGGAACGGTGCACATGTACACTAGTAAATTCTTCTAACAACCAAAACTATGTGGCTGCATACAAATTACTTATTGGAAATGGTTCCTGGGATGTTCTAACTTCCAAACTATACCTATGAAATACCTGCAAGTGTGCTAGCTGGCACCTGTCAAAATCATGTCAAAGAACATATTACTCATTTCTAGTACAAATGATTGCATTCCTGTCTCCAGTTCTATTTAGTTTATTAGCATCCCAGTATCTTTGCTTTCAGTACATATAGAACAGCTCATTGGCTTATTTAAGAAAATGGAAATTAGCATAAGTAAAATCTTGCTCACTGTTAGAGACAGAATCCAATTATTTTCCGGAAGCAATGACTTTTACTTAGAAACTGAGACGATCTGTTTCCCAATATTGCCTCCATTCATCATGGACTGGAAAGCGGCTTCAAGAGAAATAATGAAGTAAAAGTTAATGCCAAGCAAAATGTGCCACAAATGGCAGAAGCAAATGTATAAAACAGCTCCCCAAAAAGGAGAGATCACACTTTGGACCTAAACATATTTATTGTTAATGATAAGTTAAATTAAGAAAAAAAAAAAAAAAAAGCTACTCTGTAATAAACTGAGTAATTAAAAAAAAAAACTATTTGTAAGCAACTGTTTGGCCCCATACAAATTAATGATTACATCTGCTGCTTTTGTGACACGCCGTACGAATACCACACAGACAAGGCATGACTGGAAAGCCCACAGATGCTGTGGGTTTCACAAACTTGTGAAAGGAAAATGTTTATCAATACTCTGTGTAGTACAACAAATGCAAGAAGCTCGTGCAAAAAAGATAAATCTTTGAGTATACAAAGTATGAAATATGACTGCTATATTTGATCAAATTCCTACTAAATACCTGTCTCTACCAGTAAGTAGCAACTACTAGAATAAATTTAAATCTGTAAGATTTGGCTGTTGCTTAATTCTGTTGTTTCCAATCTTGTGGGACTAAAGCCTAGATGGGCTAACTCATACTCTTCCCTGTTAGTTGAACGGGGAGCATTCTTACAGCACATCTTGAATTACCTGGCTCTCTAGCTTTTTTTTGCTGGAGCTCCAAGACCCACTTCATTTTTTGTATTTTCATTGTTACGTAGTTTTTGAACAGGCTACAGGCTATTTTGTTTCTTTAAAATAATTATTTTTTTATTATTTTTGTTTAGCAATCTCTAATACATTTTCCCCTTTCTTGTGTGTACTTTTCCATTTATTTTTTGTTAGCAAATCCAATAACAAGCACTGTTTAAGATTGGGTTTTTTAAAGCATAAGTTGAAGGTTTCCAAAATACCATTCATTTTCTTACACCCAAGTTCTAAGAAGTGGACAGCACTTTAAATCTGTAAGATCAGGATGACCATCATCAGCTGCTAAGGTAGCAGTTTAACAGTTCCTTCCCATCAGTGAAACAAACCTCCCCCCCCTCGAAATTTATATTCAGTGATTTTTTCCTTAGAAAATGGTGTCAAAATCTTACCACCAATGTTTGCCAAGCCTTCTACCACGGTCTCTCTGACCTGTCAATGCAAACAAGTTCTTTTAAGCTTTCTTCAAACAAGATTAACATTTCCTACAACTGTGCCATGAAACTGCCACAGAAACTACCAAAATCTAAAAGATCCTCTTGCTACAATGGTCAGTGCTTTGTTTGGGTCAGATTCTTTTGTCAAGAGAGGAGTGAATATTTTCTCATAAACCTGTAGGTGATTTAATTCTTCAATCAGAACTGGAACATCCCTGACCTTGCCAAAATTTCATGTCTCCAGATTTTCCCGGGAAAATTTACTGATCACCTGAAAAATCAAAAACTAATTTACACCTCACAGGCAAGGGATGGATAAAGCATCCACCCATCACAAAATAATAAATGGTGATTATAAAGCTTCAAAGAAAATTTCAGACAAGATCCCCAAAAGCATGCAGGACAGTAACTAATCAGGTATTTTAAAGTACATATTTTTGAAGGTCTGATCCCTTAAATAAAAAAGCCCTTACACCCTATGCGGAAAGAAAGAATACAGACTTCAGCAGCATGTATTTAGCAGCATGTCTGTCACACTAATGACACCATTCTCAGCAGGTACCTACTAAAACAGTGCTACCAAATAAGCTTTCAATTATACTTACACATTCTTAAGAAAATCTGTCCAATTCTGAGGCAAGACAACCAGGGACAAAGAAACTGGACCAAAGGCCACAGATTTAAATGTAAAAATTCTTACCTTCAGTTTACCCTCTTGGATCCACTGGCAGAGTTGTAATATACTAGCTTCTTGTTTGTCCATATAGTTCAACACTAAGAATCTTTCCCTGAGAAAGAAAAGAAAGAGCCTTGATTTAAGAAAGGTTGTCAAGCAGATTTTGAAATCTTTACAAATCTTTTCAGGAAACAGCATTATTGAAACTGAAGGGTTATGAGTACTAATTACAATGAGACATAGCTGGAGCTTTGCCAGCTTGTTGAGACAGCTCTCTGCAGTGGGAGCTTGACAGTAACATCGGTCTTAGGCAAGTAATTCTGTTCAAGTATCAGAGAGAAGATTAATAAAAATCAAGTGCTATTGCCAGAATAAGGAAATATCCATAAAATGTGAGTGAATTTCTGTTCTTTTTTACTTTTTTTTTTGTGGTGGGGAGAATAATTAATGGAGCTGCAACTAGGTGGCGAGAATGAATTAACTTTCAGGCTCTGCATATCCTGCTTTCACAGCTGTCTATAGCAATCAAGAGAAATGGAAATGATCATCAAAACCAGTAATTACTTGTAGCAATGTACTGACTAAAATCTCCACTGCCTTCTACTACACATGGGGCATTTTAGTATTTTTATCCATTTTTTAAAAGTGCAGACAACAGTAACAGGGAAATTTCATTTAGAAGGGGCCAATCTGTTTGCACAGGAATCAAAAGTCTCCCCAACTTTCTGCAATGCAATGAATAAAAAATATGCTAAGACTTTGTTCCTAGTTTCTGCCTTAGCTCCACCTGAATCCTGACAGGATATTCAGCAATTCCCAGTTGTAACAAAAAATCAATGTTTTATCTGTATATAGCTGTCCCACCTACAGTCTCCTTATCTAATAAACCCCCAAATACTAAAAATGTAATTTCAATACAATGACTGCATCAGCTGCATCCTTTTTTAAAAAAATATTTTATTTTCTCTCTGCCTGAACTACTACACTTGGAGAAAAGGCACTCTGCAAAACATCTGAGAACAGAACCACAGCAACACCTTCCCTCCGACTGAAGAATCTGTCAGAGACTCTAGGACTAAATCACACAACCACAAAGCATAAGAACAGACAGCTATGTTAGCATGTAACAACATCCTTTCCCATTTTTTGTGCTGATACAGGCAAATGTAAGAGGAAAGATTTACTGACGCTGTGATTATAGTTTCCTTTTTTAGTATGGCAACATTCTGTTCTGATTACACGTGCCTATTGTGGATCTACAGGCTACCTTCTGAACATCAGAGTCACAAGATCATGTGCGAAATCTACCCAGAACCTGGTCACAAGTTCTGGAGGAGAAATGTACCTTGTGATATTCCTTTCTTTCTGTATTTTTTCTATGTCAGGAGGCAGCGGAGGAGGATAAGGCACATCTTTGTTATACTGAGAAATCTGTCCACACAGAATGATGTGGCTGTTCTGATTCATCTGTTTGGGACAGCACACAAAGTGAGAAAATTTACATTCCTTGGTATCAGAAACTAAATGTTCCAGAGATGCAGTAGATTATATTGCAGATTTTTCACATAGGTATCCTTATTCAGAGATGCATTTCCTAGAAAAGAGTGGGAGAATTGCAGGCAGTCCCCTTCAAGCTCTGGCAACATTCAAATCGATAAATGCAGGGCTATAGTGGAAAAATAAATGCTATACATTCTATGTGTAATTTTAGAAGGCATTAAATACAAGGAATACAAGAAATTGTTATCTTACTGTGTGTGCCCTTTTTGTCAAGAGGGAAGGGGTAATAGGACAAAGAAGTTTGATACAGCTGTGATTTAGAGCTCCCAAAGATGGCACTGCCACCAAAGCCTCCTGGCCATGAGACAGGATAGTTTCACGTTAACAATGAAGAGGGCTGGTCAAGAGTCTTTGTGGAGGCCCAGCAGAGCTGGTCTTTTGTGAAGAAACAGAGCTGACAAAACACAAGATTACTACACTGACAGACAAGGCTTTTAGAATATTACCAAGTCTCCTGGACAAAGAAGTGAGAGACAAGAAGCAGAAATTGTGTTTCTATTTACTATACTGCCAAGCTAGTCCATATGACAGACACTGATTTCAAATATCTGATTTCTCCTCAGGACCAGGATCAGCACCTGGATTAGATCAATGAAGTGGAAAGCCTGCTCTGCTGTATTGCAGGCTGGTCTCTAGTATGAATTAATTCAAAGCTGGGCACACAGACACTGGAGAATGACAACAATAAACCCGACAGCTGGTATAATCACCTGACTTATAACTGTATCACTGATGTCTCCACCAACATTGTCAAAGTAAACATCCACACCGCCTGGGCAGAGTTCACGTAGCTGCTCTGCCACATTCCCCTTCTTGTAATTGATAGCAGCATCAAAGCCCATTTCTTGGACCAAAATGGAGCACTTTTCATCTGTGCCAGCAATCCCTACCACTCTAGAGCAGCCCTCCAGACGGCCAATCTGCAGCAGTACAGTTAAAAAAACAAACAAACAAAAAAAACCCGGAACAATAAAGAGAAGTTAGATCGTGCATCTGCACAAAGGTACCAGTGGGAGGAAGGGGGCCTTAGGGACGTTACAGTTATCCCCCATCCCACTAAAACCCAGGCAGTAAAGTTCAGTGCATGCTTCCATCTCCTCTTGTCATTCCCTCCTCACACCTAGGGAAGGGGCAGGTACAACCAAAATCTGCCATCCTGCCAAACTCACTGACTGCAGGAGGTTTAGTCTGCAGAGTCACCAATGATTGGCGGTACTGGGGAGCCAAATACAATCTAAAATCACCATCTGCCAAGTACCATAACATAGATAATAGAAGGCCAAAAAGATTGGACAATAATCTATTTAAATACGTTCTTCATAGATTTGCTTATGCATTGTTTCTACATAGCTCCTTTTTATTAGTAAGTTTTAAGCTTGCTTACTATCTATTGTGTTTGTGTTTCTCTGTATATATAAATATTTGGAGATATGTACATACACACACACAAACACACCCACATGGTCTGCAAAGCTGAGGAGGATAAAAGGGCTGTAAATCTCAAAACGCAAAGGATGTAATGGAAAATAACACAAAGAGGGGTTTACTACATTTTTTTACTATTTTCAAATATAGAAAAAAGAAAGTTGCCGATCAGCTCAAAAACTGTGTTCAAATGGCAGACTACTATATAAATACATAGTAAATACATGCATTTATCTCATTCACTTTATTTATGCTCATGATAAGTAATCACCTTGGGCCATTTTCTCCTATTCCAGTTTCATAACACTGAAGTTTCACACCTAAAATCTATTTCAGTGAGAGTGTGAGCCAAATCAGTGAAACTGGCCCTTCCAGTTACGTGGAGTTATACTTGCTCACATTTACAAGCATTTTATCTGTACGTTTACTAACCAGCATGTTTCAGAATATGAACTTGGTAACAGAGTATGCTTGTATGTCTTCAGCCTACCTACCTGGCCAGCCAAAGAGCCGCAGGCACCGGCTGCTCCACTCACCACCATTGTCTGATTTGCGCCCTTAGCCACATGTCCTTTCTCTTTTATACCCAACAAGGCCGTCAGTCCTGTGATGCCAGCTGCACCGAGAAAGTAGGAAAGGCGTCCATTGACAAGTTGTGGAACAAGCTGCAAAACAGAAGCATGTGGTGGTGTTCGTTTCTTTTTAAGGTGAGGTTTTGCTGTTTGCTCTTTGACTGAGGACAGGTGACTCTCTTCTGAGAGGTACGGAGGCACCCATTTGCCGACCTGACCCACTCTCTAGAGAGGGGTGCTACTTGCCAGGGGCTCGTATCAGGGATGTCACCGAGAGACTACCAAGCCTCATACAGCCCACTGTCATCCCCTGCTGTTGTTTCATGTGGGCACTAGTGACACAGCCAGGAGCAGCCTGAGGAGTATCACAAAGGATTACAGAGCCCTGGGAGAGGCGGGAAGGGACTCTGGAGCACAGGCAGTTTTCTCATCAATCCTCCTGGTCAAAGGGAAGGGGTCTCAAAGGGCCAGTAGAATCTGGCGAGTCAGCAAGTGGTTGCAGGAGTGGTGCCACAGCCAGGGGTTTGGCTACTTAGACCATGGGACTTGCTTTGAGAAACTTGGTCTACTAGGGGCCGATGGATTCCATCTGTCAGAGAAGGGAAGAGCATCCTGCCTGAAGGACAGGCTGAGGGAGTTGGGGTTGTTCAGCCTGGAGAAGAGAAGGCTCCAGGGAGACCTTATAGCAGCCTTCCAGTACCTGAAGGGGGCTACAGGAGAGACGGGGAGGCACTCTTTTTCAGGGAGTGTAGCGGTAGGACGAGGGGTAATGGTTTAATTTGAAGGAGGGTAGATTTAGATGAGATATTAGGAAGAAATTTTTCAAGTGAGGGTGGTGAGGCACTGGCCCAGGTTGCCCAGAGAAGCTGTGGATGCCCCATCCCTGGAGGGGTTCAAGGCCAGGCTGGATGAGGCTTTGAGCAACCTGGGCTAGTGGGAGGTGTCCCTGCCCATGGCAGGGGGGTTGGAAGTAGAAGTAGATGATCTTTAATGTCCCCTCCAACCCAAACCATTCTATGATAGAAAGACTAAGTTAGGATATTTTTCAGGCAAGATACAACTGGTAGGGACAAGCTAGCTGAAACAAATATTATCTTCCATACTGTTAGAAAAAAATTTTGTAAACAAAGTCACTTGCCTGAACTCTAATTATGGAAGTGTCAGAAAGCAGTTGGGAGATAAGGAGTTTCCAGCAACGGTGAATCCTTTTGTTAGCATAAAGGATAAAATAGCACCGTTTTATCAAATATTGCAATTGTAGATCAGTGGCAGAGGGTCCTGAAGGAAGAAGCTTATTGAAAATTGTACATTCTTAAACCACAATAATTTTCTGTGTTACATGAGGATGATGAACACAATGTACCTAATGCACTGTTACCTGTCCCCATTCAACTTAATGTTGAATACCCTTTCTTCTGTGGATGTAAAATCTCAAGCACAAGCTTTCACTAACACATGTTACTGAAATAAATTGAATTCAGATATATCTAAAGACTTAAGTCTTAGGACTACATTCTAATGGATCCTATTCTAACTAGAGTTAGTATGATTAATAGAACTAATTAACAGAAGCAGTTTTGGGGAAATTTATTAAAAATCCAACAATTGAAACAATACTGGCAGATCTGTGACCAAAAAAAAAAAGGATTCACATTTTAATTTGTTAAGAAAAGAGAGAAACTGATGCAGATTTTTGCCACCAGTGAATTGATCTTCCTTTTGAGTATTGCTTGCTCCAATAATGTTGGCTTGTTTTTTACTAAGAAATTTTAAAAAATAGGGTTAGGAAAAGACAACAGTGACAATCGGGGCTTTGCATTTACATTACCTTTTGTAGTGAGCTTCCATCCAGAATGGCAACAGTCTGCCAGGGCCAAGTGAAGGAAGTTACAAAGTCTCCTTTAGCAAGGTTATCATGCTTGCTCTCCTCCACAACTCCGACGCCCCCACCATCAGCAACTTCAGACAGCTGCCAGGGCAGGAGGTAATCTGAGCCCGTATCCTCATTCATTCGGCAACGCTGAAATGCAAGGCTTTAATGAGAGGCTCTCGTGGACACATTATTTATAAGTTCAAATGAAGTTGGGGATATGCTTAGAACTTCAAACGCAAAGGGCTACTCAAAAAATCTCTCAATAAGCCCCAAATATTAATCATCTTTTCTTAGATCCCTCTTTCCCCTCTTGTTTGCTCAGTACATAAGGACCATTCTGATCTTCTCCAGCAGCGCCACCAAAGCCAACACATTCTATAGATGCTATCTCAAAGTCAGCCGTGCAACCAAAGACAACTGTCTTGGATCTGATGAGAATCTAAAAATGCCATTCCTTAACTGGATGAATCGTAAGAAATGTAGGACTGAAAAAAGGACCCACAAGTCATTTAGTCCGTGCCTATTCACTGAATAACAGGCAAATATAATATTTAAACTGTCCCTGACAGAGATCTGTTTAATGAACCATCTTGAAATCCAAATTCTTTTCTTTATATCTCCCCCTGTAGCCTGAGTTAGTACTTCAAGATTCTTAAACTTTTCCTTAATTCCCAAGCTAAACCTGCATTCCTGAAATTAAGACTTTCTTTTCTACTATCTCCATCTATAGAGGGAACAAATGGTGAGAATTCTATTTATAGCAAACTTTTACACACTAGTAGACTGGGTCTGTCTGGTTCTCCTCCTATCTTCGCTTCCATTTCAACCCACAACTCTCCCAACCACATGATTTCTACATTTTTGCAGAATTAGGTGCAAGTGCTGGTTAGGGCTTCATTCACTGATCCTCTCTGTTTCCATTGTTTACAAATTATTGACACATTTTTGTCCTGCCATCATCCACTCAAGAAGAAAATCTAACTTTCATTTGTAAATGAAATTGTTAATAGCTACAAAACATTTAACTTGAATAATTTACATGTTTTATCTAGAAATTTTTTGTCTGATCATGTCCCTCTCTTGCTTCATCATGAAATATTCTTCCTCGTCTACCCACATTCCCCTCAACTGAAAAATACTTCCTTCCATGGCAAAAAAAAAAAAAGTTTTAAAATGTATATAAAAAAGGCAAAGTTCAGAAAAAGCTGATACAAACAATTCTGTAATGGTGTGCCACAGCTCACAGTCTCTTCCTGGTCCTAGAAAGTCATATTCCTATATATATCACAGGCATATTAATGCCAAATTCCTTCCCAATACAATTCCATCAGAATTAATAGAATTACTAAGTTATACTAGAGATATATTTGTTCTATAATTGGTGTTAAACATCATGATAGATACAGAGTTGAAGATATTTTAAAAAACAAATTTTGGCTTAGCTCTAAGTCCATCACCTACCATGTAAGGGTCCACAGAGAGATAAAGGGTTCTAACACGCACTTGTCCCGCTTGGATCGTATCTGCTATTGCACTTTGTTCCAGTCGGAAGTTTTCAGCCACTGGCACGCCATTCTTACCTAGAATTATTTTAAAATCAAACAAATAAATGAATCAATATAGAGCTTCCCTTAATCAATATGGGAAGGCCTTTTTTTAAGGCAGTCCTTTTAAAAATAAGTTAGGCTGTATCTTTACTCAGGTATAAATCTACCAATCAACTTTCAGATTTTGTTATCACAGACTACGATTTAAATGGGTGCACTGCCACCACCCAAACTGAAGACCCACTGATCTGTCAGCTTATGCTTACCTGGGAGAGCACCAGGCACTTGCACTGACTAACAATTTCCATGCTGTTTGCTGCACATCATTTTTATGAACAATTAGGCCAAATTAAAGAAAAAAAGGGGCTGTTCTCATTCTCAAAAAATGGTTCTAGATACCCTATGTGCTGAAAAGCCCCTAACTTTCAAAACAAAGACACGCATTGGGACTTCTCCCACATAACAAAACCATTGTGCACTATTTCGTCACTAGCAAATGACCATAAATTTTAATGAGGTAAGTTTTGAATTCTCACCCTTCAGTCTCTTTTGACTCACTGAGATTGGGGGAACACAGACCATTGCCACTGCGCATGCATATGCTGCAAAAGCGTACCTTCACAGCTACAGCCAGACCTCTTGAAATTAAAGCTTCCCAGAAACATCTATGAAATGTATGCCAAGAGCCCCTGAACTGGATGCTTCATCCTCAGGTTGGTACCACATGCAGTGGATCAAACAGACTCACAACTGGCACCAAAAGGAGAGAGACAGATACCCAGGTATGTTTTTAAGTCAGAGTGACTAGGCGACTACAGGAGGCTACTGCTGTCACATTTGATTTGCATTGGAAAAGACTTATTTGCAGTCACACAATATTTCTTACGTCTCAGGACTATTTTGACACTGAACAAGCATACAATACTGCCCCAAAAACTTGGTGCACACATGTGAGTCTTTTACAAAAGAAAATTTATAAACTCACTATTCAAAACATTGTGTTGACATCCATAACAAGGTAAATGTTTAAGCAAAGAAGTATATAAATCCTCAAGAGTGTAAATTTTAAAATCACACACTTTGAAACATGGGAGAAGATTCAATATTTACTAAAAGGAAACAAAAATTAACAATAACAAGATACTTTATAGTTAACTCTTAAAATGCAAAAAGAACAAATGTCAGAACGACAAAGCAATGCTTGTTTATCTTTCTTCACTTTGAGTCCCTACATTTAGGGTTTTCTCATATATTTCATATTCATATATATATCATTAACCTTTTTCCCCCTCACCCAAGAGTTTAGAAATCTCTATATACAGACTAAATAAATACACTTCACAATAAACTTTATTTATTGCTGCATGCAATATTAAGATATATAAGTGTCAATATCTTAAGTTAGTGTCTGTTTCTACCCTCACCATTTCGGAGCATTAGGCAACTGTAACAAGCACATTGCTCCTGTACAGGAGAGAAATACATACCAGGGCGTGAATTCAGCACTACTCTCTGTATAATCATCCCTGCGTTTGCAGCAATTTCACACTGGGTTTCTACAAAGGAAAACATTGAAGGAGTGAAACAAATTTTCATTAAAAATAATATGAAGCAGTACTTAGTAATTTGGAAACTGGGGATGAGATACTGGCCCCACCAACTTCAGCATCTATGCCCAAGAATCATATAAAACAACCTCAAAACAACCTCAAATGTAAAATAAACAAACTTGTGAATAAAGAGTTTCCTCGTTTATCTTGCTAAAGCCGTGATTTTATACATCACTGTAGCACCTTTTGGAAAGACTGAAAATTACAATGTACCATGCTCCTTTTAAGATCATAACCACCCCGCTACCAGGTTGTAGGAGACATGTTTGGTTTGCTTTCCTGTGCTGAGAACACTCTGTTCCCACCTAAAAGACACAGAGGCAGTTTTGCATGCGTAACTCAGGTGCAACTCAGTAAAAGGCGTGCACAGGTGCCAGTAACAGCAATATGCAGGTCTATGATACAAGGAGATTGTTGTGTAAGATGTTGCACATGAAATAGCAAGTCCTTCTATTAGCAGTGCATTTTCTCCTAAGAAATGGTCTGGCCCAGAGATGAATTAGATGACCATTTCATCTGTTTGACTGAAAAATTTCTTCTTGAATTTCAACAGTTTAAAAGAAGACTGTAAATTTGTGTTCTTGCAACCGTGAGATGCCAAAGTGATTAACAGAGAATTAACCTGATTTAACAGGAGAAAAACCACCATCTCATATGCTTTCAGAGCTAATACAAAATAAAAATGTTCTTACTACTATTCTCAGCTGAGTGCCATAAATAACCAACCTGCACCAGAACCAAAGGCATTAAGGAATGAAACATGATAGCTGATGTCTTTGTCAGAATCTTTATTTTGCCGACATGAACAGCAAATTGGAGTGAAGCTAAAAAGATGAGCCTAGAAAGAGTACATCGTTATCACTTATCCAACATCTTTATTCTTTGAACATGCAAAACTCAGAACTTTGTTTGTACTGTTATAGTGCTTACATTACAGCGCTCACAGACCATCACGAACTACAACTTGGAGTGCTGAAATACACAATCTAAAAATGTTATCAGGAGAAAGTGGTCATATCCCTGGCCTTTCCCTCTCCTCTGAAAGCCACAACTGACTCAAACACCTTGTTCATAAGCCACATAAATGTCTAACGTTTGACTATTTGTATTTGCACATGAGAAGCTACTTATCAGGCAAAAATTATTCAAGAGGTAGTTTCTTTTCAGTATTTCAACACCTAAGGGGGCTACAAGAAAAACTACAATAAATGGATCTCAAATGTGTCTTTACAGCATCACATCAGTGAAAAATAAGTGACCTGAACACTTCTTTGGACAGAACAATGTAGAACATCAGTCTACAACAAGAGGAAAAAAATTCCACACTTTGATGAAGTTAGTAGTTACTGTTTAAAAGCAAAAAATTAGGATTGAAAATGCAGTAGTTAACAGTTAAAGAGAGAAATAAAAACCCATTTTTACACCCACACAGCTGATACAATCTCTGGATAAATATACTCATGTAAAACCCTAACAGGAAGGATGGCCTAAGATAAACTTTGGCAGATCTTGGGTTCCACATCTTACTCAACTATAGACTTCCTGTGTGATCATGGACATGTCACTTTGTACTTCTTTTATAAAATATTTTTCAGAATAAAATTCCAAATTCCTCTTGATGTAATTTTGCTAGGCAAGTGTTATCCTACTGGTACAGTTGTTGTCCCCAGAGCAATTGTCTTAGTATCTGAGAATTTGTGCCAATTCAATGAGCATTTTATAAACTGTCAGATGTGCTCAGTGCAATTTAAAAGGACAACCATACTCTAGTAAACAATTTGCACACATACAGAACTTGGCTTAAGTTTATAACCACTAATGAAACTGCTCTGTGCAGAAATAATGAGTTAAGAATGCAGTGAATATAAACTAACAGCGATCTGACAGCTCACATGAAATCTGGGCAAATCATTCCTCTATTTACTATTCATATTCAGTTCAGACCTATCCGTGGTGTTAAGGGTTTGATCCAGTTTACAAACCATACAGAGAGGGCAGAATTGTTGTACAGCTCATGCCTTACAGAAAGGCCCGCTGCCAGAACTGCTGACTCAATTTTTGTTATCCTGATACTAAATACCTGTATTATGCAAACACAAAACCCCAATCTGAACAGGTGCTGATGAAAAGCATTTTTATTGTGCCTACCACATACTTTAAATACCTGCTTTCTATGACAGCACAGAGAAAAAATACAGTGCTTAGGAAAAAAAAAAAAGCCAAAGATATTAACACATTAAGAGAAAGAAAAAGCAATACAGAGTGGCATAGAAAGATAAGAGTGGAGAAAGTATACAATGCAAATTTAGATTACTTCTTTCAATGTTTGACCTGAGGGAACAAAAATGCCATTGATTTCCCAGGTCATTTTCACAGCTTTTGGTTGAGAAGCCTGTGTACTGATTCAGTTTGAAGACTTTCCAGATACTGTGAGTGGGTGGACAGAAAGCGAGGCTGGCAAATGAATTGTCACTCATTCTATGACAGCTGTAACAGTACAATACAGCCCTGGAGATGGACATTTACTTCTAAATATGACTCCACTTACTCTACCGTGGAAGTCAGTAATGTCATTACACAAGCAAATGCTCACACTAGTATCATGACATAATGAGACACAATCAAACTGTCTTCACATTACAAACAATACCAGTAGAGGCACCATCCTTTAGCACTGTAAACTGAAGAAAGCTTTTGGAGAACAGATTTTTTAAAAGCGAACTGAAGTGGATTTGTATCATATACATAATCCTTTTCAATATATATGTAATGCCAGTGTGAAGGATGCTTTTGACTCTTTTTCTTTTTTTAAGACCAACAGGAAGCAACATGCATTACTATTTTTTTAGCTTTTCCAAACAAAAATTATCTGAGTTGGCTTTACTCTTTAAATCAAATTGAGTGAAAATTACTTGCACGTTTTAACATAATCATTCTGTGCCAAGATCACCTGACCTACCCTGTGAGTACAGAAGCATTGAGCAGCACACAGCAGTACCATCAGGGGAGTCTCAGATGTTTTAGCCCAGTTTTATTCTTACCCCTTCTCCCCTTGCTTTTCCCATTTTTGCACAGAGACACAAGACAGCTCCTTTTAAAAATGTTCAATAAATACCTCAGTGCTACAATGCTCCAGTTTATTTGTTCTGGGCTTGGTTCCTAGAACTTTCAGTTTCTGAGATTGCCATAAGACACTGTTTTCAGTTGCATATACTTTTGCCAAAATAATTCAGCTGCTTCCAGGTTGTTAGAGCCCATGCCAGGTGCAGTTCAGTAAAAAAAGGAATACCAGGTATTTATCGCTCCAGTATCAGGCACAGGCAGCACGGCTGCTGAAGGCAGTCAATCTAAATGGAGGACAAGAAAGACTGGAAATCTTCTCAGAGAAAACTCAAAGAATGAAATTTTAAGAAAAAATGAGGAACATGCAGGAAGGAAAGACGGGAACGACTGGCACAAGGAATCAGTGAGAAGAGAAACATGGCAAGATTAGCAATTTGAAGGCCAGTAAAGAACAGAAGAGAGACCTGGAGAAAATGGAAACAACAAATGAGGAGATGGAACCAAGGAAACTGAGATGGGAATGGCTGGGCAAGAAGCAAAAAAATGGGGACTATAACTGACAAGGTGAGGAGAATGGAGATAGAAAAGCAAAGGTAATGAATTGGGCATCAAAGCGTCCACCACGGCCCTAAGAAGCTCTGCATTTGAAGAATGTTAATTAAATTGCAAACTCAAGTTTTCAAAAAGTAGAAACCAGAATAAATACTGACTGTCATGAATGGAGCCATAAAAAGATAATGTGCCATAAAAAGATAAGTACTTTCATGAACTGAACTAATACATCCAGATTTCTTAATGTTTTGTGTCTCATCATTGAGTTCTCTGGTGTGACTGAAGTTCCTCCCATAGCGTTTTCTCTGACACACTATAAGAGCTGAAGGCAGGCTGCCGTCGGTGGTGGGTTAACCTTGGCTGGACACCAGGTGCCCACCAAGCTGCTCTATCACTCCCATCCTCAGGACAAGGGGGGAAGAAAATAAGATGGAAAGAACTCATGGGTCAAGATAAAGGCAGTTTAACAAAGCAAAAGCTAAGGCTGCGTGCAGAAGCAAAGGAAAACAAAATAATTTATTCTCTACTTCCCATCAGCAAGCAATGTCCGGCCACTTCCAGAGAAGTAGGCCTTTAGTACACATAGAGGTTGCTCCAGGAGACAAAAGTTATATTAACAAATGCCCCCCTCCTCCTCCTTTCTCTTAGATTTTATGGCTGAGCAGATGTCATATGATATGGAATACCCCTTTAGTCACTTTGGGTCAGCTGTCCTGGCTATGTCCCCTCCCAAGATCTTGCCTACCTCCTAGCCTATTGGGGGGGGAATGTTCGGGAAACAGCCTTGATGCTGTGTGAGCACTGCTAAGCAGTAGCCAAAACACTGGTGTTATCAACATCTTTCTAACTACCAATACAACACACAGCACCAGGAGGGCTGCTATGGGGAAAATTAACTCCATCTTAGCCAAACCAAATACACAGTCTTTCCCTCAAGAAAGAAACAGGTGAAAAAGAATGACAATAGACAATATTGATCCAGCCATCTTCTTTTTTTTTTTTTTAAACATTCCCAGAAACCTAATATCTTTGAGCTTTTTATCAAATCTGACTGACATACAGAGCAGAAGTTCCAGTAAGTATACACAGCAGGATTGTATAAACTTCACTTTTTCAGATCTAGGTGTCAAAAAAGCTGAAAGTTCTCAGGTACTACTTCTTGGGCTTTTTTTTTTTTTTTTTAATAAATAGCTGCACTTTATGGGAATTGCTGAAAATTGTTTAAAAAAAAAAAACCACAGAAGGCCTATTTTTTTCTTAGCAAAATTTCAAGTCCAGAATGAACACAAGAATGCAGATTGCTGCCAGAAAGGCAGGAACCTCACTTCAGCAGAAGCACCTGAGGTTTTTCTTGAGAAGCCTGTGATGCAGTATGCAGGCACCCACACGAGAGCAATCCCAGCGACTGCACCGATTACCCCCTTCCCTAGGTGTGAGCCAAGGCCCAGTCAGCAATCACTGCTGCCAAAGGTGGGAGAGCCACTGGAGACTGTTTTGCAGATGGTTCAATACCAGTTTCAGAAGCTGTAGACTGAATAACGTAGGAGAGAGAAACCAGGAGAGGTCAGAAGCACCGAGGAATGTTCACACTGACGTGCTACACAGCTGCCCCGTGCGGGTGCTGAGGGGGGATCCCAGAGGAAAGGATTCCTCCATCCACCCCGGGGCCACAGTTCGGCCCTGGCTCTCGGTAAAGCCAGACTCACGCTCCTGTGCTACACCAGGCAACCCCAGCTGCCCCTTCCAACCGCCAGACCTTTGCCC
>NW_010123549.1:0-983 GCF_000699245.1 Pterocles gutturalis
GCGGGGTCCGGGGAGCTGCGGCGCAGTGGGATGTTGGTAGGGCTGGGCTGGGCGCAGCTGGGGGCTTGTGTGTGGATAAAGCAGGCGGGCAAAGGCAGGAGGTTTCCCTTGCCCTGGTGGACATCTCCCTCCGCAAATGCTCTTCCATCTGCCTGAGCAGCTCACTGCACTGAACTTTGAGCTTGTTTCTAGTTGCTTTAGGTCTTAGCATATTTCTACTCTGCCTTTGACGTGGTCATTGTAAATAGGTGTATTTTGGAAGACAGGCAGGCGCAGGGATCTCTGGAGATGGACTAAGGGCAAAACCAAGCATAGCCCTCAGTGAGAGGACAAATGCCAGGAGCAGTCCCTGAGCACCAGCCGTGCAGCCCACCTCACTGCCAGCCAACGACAGGGTGGCTCTAAGTCCCCTGGTGTATCTGATGCCCCGGGACATCTCGGGTGGCACCAGCTACATGTTAATTCCACCTGTAGTGTCCATGGCAAGTGGAGACACAGAACCATTGTGGATTGGCTATGGCTGGATGGTCACTACTGGCTAGATGGCCACACTCAAAGCATTGTGGTCAATGGCTCGATGTCCAAGTGGAGACTGGTGACAAGTGGTGTTCTGCGGGGGTCGGTACTGGGACCAGTGTTGTTTAGCATCTTTGTGGGAGACACGGACATTGGGATCGAGTGCACCCTCAGCAAGTTTGCTGATGACACCGAGCTGTGTGGTGTGGTGGAGGGAAGGGATGCCATCCAGAGGGACCTGGACAGGCTGGAGAGGTGGGACCGTGCCAACAAAAAAAAAGTTCAACAAGGCCAAGTGCAAGGTCCTGCACGTGGGTCGGGGCAACCCCAGAACACATACAGGCTGGGAGGAGAATGGACTGAGAGCAGCTCTGAGGAGAAGGACTTGGGGGTGTTGGGTGAGGAGAAGCTCAGTGTGATCTGCCAATGTGTGCTTGGAGCCCAGAAACCATGTCCTGGGCTGCATC
>NW_010123550.1:0-26742 GCF_000699245.1 Pterocles gutturalis
GCCTCAAACTTCCTTTGTTCTTTTATCTTCTGTAGTTTTGCCACTATTAAATGTACTAGATAATTACTACTTTGCTGCATTGTGTCCTTTCCCCTACATTGCTATAAAGCTCCATGTTTCACGGAAGGATCTCAGATTCATGTTTTCTAAATAAAAGAGGATGTGATATTATACTTAGTGGCAGCAACCACAAGAGAAAATGAATCTGTTTAAAAAGAATCCCATGCAATTCCCTTGCAAATATGAGATTTGCAACATCACTGTGGGAACAGAACCAAGTCACCGGGCTTTCTAAATTTAATGAGGTTCAAATGTCCAAGGGCACCAGCTTTCAGGGGAAGAAGCAATGTCAGAGCATGCAGAGAAAAGGATAGTGTTTCCTTAAGCAAAGGAAAGAAAATATCTTGAAAGAGGTTTACCCCTTGAAGTGAATCAGATGAAAGTTACTGGTAAAGAGTGAAAGGCAGGCAGCTGTGAATGTTCAAAGGGGATTAGATTCTTCCACAGATTGTGACTTTTAAGTTCAATCACTGCAATATTATTTATGACAGTTATAGGCCTATATGGCAATATCTCAAGAAGGAGAGTGATTCATCAATTCCAACACTGCTTCTTCCAGAGACGGAGCTGCAATGCAGCACATTATGAGACACAGTATTAGGAAGGAAGCAAGAAATCTTCGAAACGGGGAATGATGCAAAGTCTATTCGATCAGCTTAAAGATTCCTATCGCCTCCAGTGGGCTCTGGAGAAAGGTGGCTATTGAAAACAGTTTTATGTGCCAGAAATTCCTTTTGCTGAAGATGACATTCTCTGGTGGATTACTAAGACTGAAGCAACAAATACTTACACCCTGGAGCACTTCAGTGCTTTCTCTGCAGAGCTGCCCACCCAGCTCAGCCCCTGGGGTCAGCAGAGGCACATTTCCTTACCATCCTGTGGCCACCAGGCAGGCTGAATCTAAACCTTCCTTAAAACTACTTGACCTCACTTCATATCAAGTATTTGCAGCTATGCCAGCTGCTTCAGTTGTAGTATACAGATACCAACCTAGACTACTGCCTCTCTCACGCAATAACTGGGCAAAACTGCTTCCTCCAGCAAACATCCAAACTCTCCTGTGCTTGCCTATGCCTTTCTCACCTGTGGCAAGGCGGAAGTGGGGCTCTTTGCACGCTCCTTGTGAATGCCAGTGGGATTTGTCGTAAGGCTTTAGCCCAGGTTGAGTCTGAGTGTCAGTCAGTGCGTTACCCACACATCAGTTAGGGTTTCTGAAATGCCAGATACTGTGGGAAGTCACATGATATCCTCTGAGAAATCCCCTGCTTCAAATATAGCACATATTTATTCTTTGTTAAGGTAAGCCCGTGTCTGCAATTTTATAGTAGAAGTAAGTCTGCAGTCACCATTGTCCCTATGCTCTACCATTTCTTCTCCAAATATTTACACTGTTTTCTCTGATATATAATACACCAACACCGTAAAGCAAACACATGTGAGTGTTGCACCTTGTTTTAGTACCACATCTATCTTCTGCTAGATAGGAGCAGATGATCAGGCCTCTGCAGGCAATTTGTCAGTGAAGAAGATGCAGTGATGCGTTTACAGGAGGCATTACAATGCATATTGTTTTATTTATGTGTATTCCTATTAATTCCAGAACAGAGGTGCTACAACAGTACCTGGGGCAACTCCCCCCAGCAGGAACCTCAGCCCAGTGGTGCTTTCTGTTCCCAGTGATAAATGATGTGCAAGATACCAGCCCAGAGAAGAGAATAAGTCCTCCTGCACTTGCAGAGCCCTTTCTACCTACATTGATGGCTCTATACCAAATACTTAAGCATGAACTGATAATACGATATATCTTCCCCAAACTGGCCATTTGCTCACACATAAAGAAAAACTCCGTGTAATAGTGACACCTGGTGACCCTATTGTTTGCTTACACACTCACGCCTCTTTTTCCAAATATACCAGGTTTCACTGAAAACTCCCAATCTATGCTAAGTAGCCAGGGGTAGAACAACAAAACTGAATACTCAAGTGTAAAAGTCTGTATTGATGTCTTATTCTTTGCTTTTGTCTTTTTGACACTGTTAACCTTCACCAAATGGTTTACCCACTGTACTCTCACATTCAAGGAGATGTACCAGGGACCACATGGTCTACCTAGAAAAGAAATTCGTCGCTATACACTAATATAAAGTGAAAAATGAATCATGCTGCAAACAGTTAAGTCCTTTTTCTGTAGTCCACATTCCCGGAGCTAAGGAATCCATGTTCTTTGGAAGGGAGTCTGTAAACTTAATGATTAGAAGATAGAAAGTTATTCTGGTTTAAAAAACCCAAACACCTAAGCCTCCAAGATTTCTTGTAAAGTTTTTCTGCCAATATATTCTCAAAGTGACCTATTTTTTGTATTCATAAGACACACAAAAAGCTAGATGTGTCAGGAGGACACTTATAATAACCAATACTATTAGACATTGATCCCTGCTTTCACAAAGTGTTCACTAGGAAGTGCAGGGTTTATTGTCATATACTGTGATGTTCTGGTTCTGTAAGTTCTCATTTGTGTCCATTATTAAGAAAGCTCACAACTGTGGTGGAAATCACTCCCTCTCTTCTTTGACAACTGCACTATGAGTCACCTAGGCTATGGACTGTGTTAAGTCCCACTGGAAAATCCTGTAAAAATTAGGCGGTGAAAAATAAACACATCTTTCTGACTTAAAAGGGAGTATGGCGGAAGTAGAATTAGTTTACATCTTTTATTTAGATATGTTCACAAAAGAGTATTGGGAGGTGAGCAAAATATCAGTGCAGATACAATAATATAAACCACATTTCCAAGCTTTGACCACTATAACTGTTTCCCAAGGGATATTTTTACTGGTATTTTGTTGAATTCTCAGTCATCCTTCCTGTTATGAACTGGTTAAAGAGAAGATTATAATATGGTTATGGGAAAGGAGATAATAAAGTAATGAAGTGCATTTCAGTAGAAAGGAGAAGGAGAGAATGGCAGGTGCAGAAATCTTTTTTCTTAATCACACCAACCATTTTTTTTTTTTTTTAATTCCCTTATTTCCTTGCTCTTGCACCAACCTCAGGTCCCACCAGTCATTTCAGGAATATTAGGACTAACAAATGTGTCGCACTGTCCATGCTTCAGTCTCTCAGCAAAACGCTTGTGCCCTCTGCTCAGCAGATTATTCTGCACAACCTACCTCAGCTGGAGAAGTCCCTGCTTGCGTGCAGGGGGACTGCTCAGGTAACGAAACCTCTGCTCTCAAGAGCACGAGGGACATAAAAAAGATGTACCTGGAGACGGGCTTTTTTTTGAAGAATAATGGAGGGGTCACTCTGAATGCCTATTGCCAAGAAGGGTTGAGCCAAGGTCATTAATGATAATTAGTCATTAATTAAACCAGGCATGATACACACGTTAACTACTCCATTCTCTGTGAAATCTCCTCCTTTAAGTTCAAATGGCTCACACAGTGGCTGTGCTTCCCGTGTGAAAGACACACCGCTTAGGTAAGATCCCAAGACACTCAGTGAAGTTGTGGAAGCAACAATGTTTTTGTTGATTGAATTTTCACTTAATTTAATTTCATTGAAAATCACAGATGGTGTCACGCAGCAGCTACAGGCTAAAAAGGGGCACTTTACAAACTGAATAAAAAACTTATTAAGTTATAATAAGCACCAAAACCAAATAGAGGTGAAAACTTTACTGCAAACAACATGTTTACTCTACACTCACAGTGATATTCAAACTGAATTTCTTTTTGTATTTTAATCATGCTCTTGGTGCAGCAAATAGCTCTGAAATATGATGCAAAAACCTAGTTTCTTATGAATGAGACTGAAAATGGATATAGGGAGCACAAAAATGCTAAAATATAGATAAGTGAGAATGGCTCAAATGTTAAAAGTTTACTTCCATAAGTTTTTTTACAAGTGAGAAAAAATGAAAAGAGTGAAATATTATTGCCCAGTGCAGGCCACTAAACTTTCTTCTCCAAACGATCACAACTAGTGTGGTCCATGCAGTAGACTGCTTTCGAGACAGACAACTGCAGCGTGTGAACTGGGACTTTCCATTTCCCCATCTCCTGGGGAAGCGAGCGCAAGAACGGTGCCACACTGCACAGTGTGGGAAGTGTTTCCCCAAATCAAAACAGCCAGCTCAGAAAGTACTGACCAGTGTCCCAGGCACACACACAGTACAGGACATTTCGTCAGCCTGCAGCCCGGGTTGTGTGCAACTCTTCTGTGTTTTTAGTATCGGCATGCAGCTCCTTCTTGAAATGACATAATGGGTACTCAAGGGCACTACGTGCTAATAGCTGTTTGTATTAGCTGGGATGCAGTATGTCTGTGAGGGAAACTTTCAAGCGTCAGAAAAGGATGCTTACTTTTTCCTCTGTGTAAATTGGGAAATGAACATCTGCCATTACTGGAAATGAAGAATTTTTTTCTGTGATCGAATGGAACATTGTCGCCTCTCCTCTGATTTTCTACATCATCATTTTTGGAGAAAGGACTAATAAATTTTAAGATAATCCCTGCTCACAGATGTGTTATTTATTCACCCAGTTAACAGCCATTTCCTGTAATCAGTATAAACTGATCAATCTGCCATAATGAGAACGGAGCCAGCAGCTTCCTGGCCAGGGATGAGTCTGTGTCTCTTCTAATCTGCAGACATAACATATTGGAAGAGAAGACCGCTAAATTCCCACACGCTAAGCAGTGAGAACATGGTAGCTTTCCCCTCTATAGGTAGATGGATAAAAATAAGATGTATGAAGATAATAGTTGGCAGGTCACTTCTATCATTACTGATATAAGAAGAAGACTGTTTTCTAACATATGCTTGAATTATTCATTAATTAATTCTGACACTAAAGAAGGATTTTTCAGTTCCCCTGTAAATACCTGCTACCACTAACAGATGATGTTCGAAAGCAGATCCTCAAATGTATTAAGAGCAGTGATTTTTGACCCTTCATAGAAAAATGCTTTTATTAGTGCTGTAAATACCTCTGCTGAACACATGGATGGGGGTAAACTACTGAGAAAATGAGATTTAGTGGAAAAAAAAAAGGGGATCAAATAGTCCTTTGTTCCTACGGAAGAGTAAACCAGTAAATAAAGCAACAAAAAATCTTGCTCCTTGATTCCAGGAGGCCCCATGGGCTGCCCTCCTGTAGTGGTATGTTAGGTGGTGGGCACAGAAAACATGCTTTTTTAATGACTGTCATGTGAGTCAAAGTAGACTGAGAAGTGGCTGAAATACGTGCTGAGAGACAACACTACATAAAAATATTTTGAAATCTGCCATTTTTACATTTCTAATGTGGACTTCGATTACAGGAAACACAGCAAATAAAGACCAGTAAATATCCAGAAATGTTTTGGGGCCACCGCATCAGCATCTCTGTTTTTGTTTACGAAACAAGCCAAGATCTTTCTCTGATGCCTTTTTTGGGGTCACTGTGTGGGCTCTGAAAAATATGGCATGTTCAGAGAGTTCCTACAGTCAACACATTTATTTCTTACTTAAAAAAAATCATTATACACCTATAGGAATTCTTTCCCCTGCCCTGACAACTTTACAAGGTTTTACATTACTGTTGCTTGGCTGCTAAGGTTTTACTCTTTACGAAGTTGTTTCCTGTCTGTTACCGAGAGACATCATGCTGCAAAATGAAAAGTATCTCCATCCAAAGAGTGACTCAGCACCCACCTTCAGCCAAATAAGATGTGAATTTTAACTTATACTGCAATCAGTGGTCTTTGGTGAGTAAGTTACAAGATGTGTATTTGTATTTATTTGCCAGAGCAAACTTTTGAGAAAGCAAATGATAGTAAAAAATGAATAAAATCCAATACTGATAGTTTCTTTCTCACTCAGACTTTAAAATTAACAAGAAAACTAAATGCCAACAATGCCAGGCTAATGTAGTGTTAATGCAATCACACGATCAATCACCTAATGTGAGAACTGCAAAGCTGTGACAATCTCAGCTACTGTGGCCATCCTGTGCGCGCAGTGCTCCTGTGTTTTTTACTAAGAAGCAGTGCAACGAATACTGCAGCTTAGCTTCTGTCCTGTGCCCTGTAAAAAAGGGACAATACACAATCTAGCTGAATTATCTTTTGCATTATAATGTTTATTTTGTATTAGCTTTTCCTTTTTGTGATATCAGTACAGCCATAACACTGTAACAACACAGTTAATTGCAAGTTTTGCATGTGCTTTATATAATAATTAAGCTTCTTCATATCTGCTAAGTGCAAGTTGCATCTGGTCTAATGAATGTATACTGATTTATTTACCCCTTAAAGCTAAAGCAGCACAACTCAATGCTGCCAGACAGAAAAAGCATTGTTTACCACAAAGTACATTAAAATTGTGCCAGAAATTATTTTACTGAATTTTTACTGAAAAATAGAGAGCACTCAGTGTCGTAAATACTGTATTAATGTAGTTCTTACAACCCAGAACTGCTGAATATGTGTTGCTAAATCTGCGAAGGACCAGGTTGTTTCTGGGTCTCTGTACACATACAACTGATCTGCAGATGAGACACAAATCCTCCTTGTGCCTGTGTTCCCATCTACAGCTGTACACACCCAAATAACAGCAAAATCCTGTAACTAAGTGCTTCAAAAAACAGATCCTGAAAGCACTGCTTTGGGACCAAACCAGAAAGGGACAGACCTTTATTATATGAACTGCCAGGATTCTCTGTCTCCGGAGAATATTCCCTGGTTACTGAGAGTGAAGGGTCCTTGTTAGGGACCTGCAAATTGAGAGCTACCAAGACCTGGAGGATTGCTGACAACCCCACCGCTGAGGAGGCACTGAGAGCTGATAGTGCTTTACCCTCCTGTGACGAGGCAGCGTAGCATGATGCTGCCTCCCGCTGTCATCATCCCCTTCCAAGGGATGTGAGCTGTGGCTTCACCTCGCTAAACAGCAGCTGGCCTTGGAGGAACAAACACCGCCTTACATGATTGCCCTGTTAGCTTACCATCACATGCATTTCTATGCATAGTGGTGTGCTGGGTTTCTAGGTTGAAAAGTGCTGTGAGAATGCAAAGAATTATTAATATTGAAATTGTGAGTGTAATAATTTATATCCTGCTTTCTCATCAGTATCTTGCAAAATGTCCCCAGCAGCAAATGTTAGAAGTCATGACATTAAATGTTCTTTAGAGGAGTGCACTTTTTTTTAACAAATTAGACTCTCCCCCCTAAAAAGTCACTGGCAAAAACTCCAGCATGCCCAAAAGGGGCAGGATCTGCCTGCTAGCTTTGCAGAATGTGCAGTTCATTTCAGCTATGCTACCCTTGATGAAATCTCATGTGATAAATCACACAACTCAGACGTGTCCCACTTGTTTGCCAAGGAATTTGAAAAAGGGCTTATAGCAGTTGGGAGCGTAAACACAATTAGATTTTAAAATTATTCAAGAATAATTTTAAAGTTCCCCTGAGATTTCCATGTTAAATGGATTTTGCTTTCTGTCAGGATTCAGCTGCTTCTAGGAAAGCCTTGGTGGGAAGGCAGGTACTATGACACATAGTCCTACATGAGAATCGTTGAACAGATCTAAACTACGACACCACTGTAAACTCTTAGTAATGTGCTTTTAAGATAATGAAAAGCACATTCATCTCAGTTTTTTAAATCTCAAACACAACTACATTTACAAGTTCACTTTAGCTCACTATAAATATTCTTCACCTTTACACCAACAGCCCTGGTCCAATTCTGCACGCCTGCATCAGACACCTGCTCTGCAGCTCTTCCCCGTGCTTTGGATCCCCTGTTGTGTCAACGCTTTCTGATATTGCTGGGTAAGAGGCCAAGGGTTAATTATTTTACTGATGAGATGTAGCTGTTGGCCTCTCGAGACTAGGTTAGTCTAAAGTTAGAAGCATGCAGGAAAGTAAAAAAAGACTTCCCCCCTTTAACCAGTACACCTACTCATCCTATTGGGGTGAGTGTGTCCAAAAGGAAGAAGTCAACATTGCAATACAACTGGCTTCGCTGGTGTGTGTGAAAAGACAAACTGGTGATGGGAACATCTGAAAACACACACAACCTCCGGCAGAGGCCCAGCATCCTCCTCGCCCATGCCAGGCTGATCTGCACAAAAGCCTATAGCGAGAAACACTGTCACCTCCCCACTTCTCCCACCTCGGTCTTCATATTCAGCAGCATTCTAAATGCGTCAGGAAATGTACAAAGAAACTATTTGCCATTGATTAGCAGTGCACACAATTTTCATAAAGGTTTTGTTTTTGGCTTTTTTTTTTTTTTTTTTTCCGCTAATCATGTTTGGAGACATTTCCCCACAGAGAACCACTATTTCCTAGTAATGAATAAGCTCAGCACTTGTGAGTTCAAGCTGGCAAATTGCCACCAAACATTTATTATCTCTGAACTGCTGCATGAAGAGTTCAACTATATAGCTAAACCAGGGAAAAGGAAAAACAGAAAATTAAGAAGGCAACATGGGTACCAAGTTTTGAACTTCAGAAAAAAAGATTAACCCTTTAATTTAAACTTTTAATTTACAGAGGTGATTTAACTTGGGGCTTTTGGCTTTTCCTTATTTTAGGATCACGTTCTCAGTCTAGACAGGCTGAACCTATTAATTGGGGCATTACCATTGGCTTCAACAAAGCTATAGCAGTGCTCTCTGTTCATCTGGTGGTGGACATACCTGCTGGCTCCACCATCGCTCTCTGACACGCCCAGCTGAGCCCTGAGGGAGAAAGATTAGAACCTGGCAGTGCAAGGTACCCGTGACTCCACTAGCACCAAACATCATCAGTTCCCCTCAGCTGTACAGAGAATGGGAGACACTCCGCAATGACCAGAAACATCAGCAAAACCCCCCAAGGAATTAGTGAGATTAGTGAGGAAAAAGAAACTGACTTTCCTAACCAAGTGCAAAAGCTGGTTTCAGTGGAGCTCTCCTTACATTTTTGCTCTCTACAAATTTGCAGTTGCTTATCCCAAATCTTGATCTAAATAAAGATGTAAGGGAGTACTTGCTTTCTGCAGTTTTATTTTAAATATGCAGTTCAAAGGGATTCCAGTTTTGGCCCATCTCTAAGGAAAAGAAAATACAAAAAAAACCTTTACCATAATCCACGGACAAAGGAGAATCTGTGTAAGAATAATTTGTTCACAAACTATTGATGCAGGGATCATTTTTTGCTCTGTGTTTGGGCAGCACCTGTCAGTAGAGAGTCCTGATCCAGGACTGAGGCCTCCAGATAATACGAATGAGCACTGGCCAGCTTCCCACAGCAGCACAGCAGCTTTTCAGTAGATAAAGAGAACAGGAAAAAGGCTTCTCAGAAACTAACTGCTAGAGGATTGTTTTAGAGTAGCTAGTGATGAGCAGTCCAGATATCAGCTGACAAATACTGCAGAAGTTCCAGGAGTTAAAAGCTCATTCCTCTTAAGTAGCTGGACATGATATTTCTTCTGATTTTTTTCTCATATGCTATCTCTTCACCTCCATATAAGATATCATGGGAATTTTACCAGCCTTAACCTCTTGTCTCCCCTCAGCTCTACCCCAGGTAGGAGTTGACCTTTGCTAAGTGTTCAAGCTGCCTTTAATGAGGGAGGATGTGTGTTGTATATAGATCTTCCTGAAAATCCGTGAAAAAAGGCTGTTGCCCAGTAACAAAGGGTCCAGTTCGGCTTCTTTTGCTCATGACGAGCAACATCCACCCTTTCTGGTGGTCTTGCTGCCTCCTTTCTCTTACCTGAGTAAATAAACATGAAGTTCAATGCAGGGCAGAAGGCTCTGTGGACGGTTTCTCTAAGGGAGAGAGACCATAGGGGTCTCCAGCAGCCCTGGTTTACTGGGTAGCTGATTTTCCCGAGATTTTCCTGCAGTTGTCTTTACTATACAGTGACATATGAGGCAGACACTTGACCTATGCCTCTATTTAATTAAATGCACTTCTCCACCTTTTTTTCTTTGCATCTGTGTCGTGATCCGCGTAAGGATAGACAAAATACAGTGTTGTTAATAGGCAGAACTTATGAAGCTTAAATGGAAGATTTGGCTGGTTGTCTTTAATTAAATGGGCATTAATACCATGCAACATCCTAACTCTTAATGTGAAGGCATTAAAATAATTAACTGGTCTAATCTAGGTTTAAGAGGCTTGAAAAATAGTTGAAAATAGGTGCCAGTGTGACAGTATATCCCTGTGAAGGTGACCTTAATACTAGAAGTGGAAGAAGCACACAGGCATCCCAGCACATAACGCAGAGGTACAAGTACCTACTGTCCTTTCAGCCTTACGCTGCGCATAGCATCACACCTCTGCTTGGCTTCTCAGACTTGAGCAAGACAACAGGAAACAGCCTAGAACAGTTAGACACCACGCAGTCAGAACATACTCTGAACTGTCTGCTGGTCCGTACGAAAAGCAAATCAAGGGCAACCATAGGACCCAGAGCAGCATTTACAGTCTTGTAAATGTGCTTAAAAAAAGGGTGACTATCCAGCCAGCCCCATTGACTGAAGCATTCTGTGCTTATAGAGAGAGGGAGCAACAGATTATCTAAGCCCCTGAACAGCAAGAAAGAAGGAAGTGATGGACATTTTTTGTCATCGAGATGTGTCTGAGACCAGCAGAGCAGTGGAATGCTTTACCACCAATGGCAGCAGAAAGCGTGTGTGTTTTCTGGCAAGGGAGAGCTCTTGTGGAAGTGAAACAGGAGTGATTCCCGTTCAGCAGTGCCATGTGGCAACAGTGGGAAGCAACTATAGCATCTCATTCACTAGTGTTTAACTTTGTCTCAGAAATGCGCTATGGGACTAAAGCTACAAAAATACAAGAAAAAGTCTCAACCTGGGTTCCTGGAGGTTTTCATTGGGAGTGTTCAAACCTACGAGTCAGAGTGAACCAAGCCCTTTAAAACTTATAAACTAAACCTCTTCTTAGCAAAAGGTCTGATTGTTAAGTTCTTATTCTCTGGCTTTTTTTTTTTTTTTTTCTTACAGAGATGGTTCAGGATCAGAAAAGATGCTAAAAAAAGTCTCTAAGTCTAACTCTCCATATGCTAAGTAATGTTCTTCAGACCATCACTGAAGAGGGACAAATGTCTAGCTCTCCCTGTAGGCTGGTGCATGCATTTCCATACGCAGGAAGCTTATCATGATCAGACCCCTTGTAGGGTACACAAAGCCCCAGGAGTGTCTCTAGTGCAGAGTGCTCAGCAGAGGCTATGGCACCAGGATGGAAGAAAGTGGCAGCTGTTTAGTCATATATTTGATTAATGTAACTAGCAAATATGGTGAAAATTATCAAAATCACTAGAATATTGTTCACGTATCACAGCAGCACCATAAGGTTCTGATTACAGATTTAGGACCCTCGTTAGGCTGGGCTTTAGCCATAAATGTAGGAAGACATATTGTCAAAATGATATTTTGTTCTGACCTTGTAAATAAGACAAAAATGCTGATAAATGACCAATCTTTACTTGCTGACAATCACATGATGTGAGTGAGGGCTCCAAGAAGTTCATATCTCTGTCACTTAGGAAACAACCGTTGCTTTTACTGCATGTTGGCTCCTGACACCAAAACCCAATTCCATGAAGAAAACAAAGAATCCAGCAGTAAACAGAGACTTGCCAGGGAAACATTATATTCAGGAGAAATGTCTCATTTGTGCTTGTGAAAGTTGTAATCTATTGATACCACCATTCTAACAAAGGTTTTGCTGAGTTTAACACATACGTTTTGTAAAAAGCAGAGCTGCTGTAAAACAATGGCATGGAAAATTACAATTAAAGGCAAATTCATTTATTTTTTTGACAATTTTTTCAAGAAGTCTTAGGATCTATCAACATTACCACGTAGTGCAGCATAACAGAAGTGTATCTGAAGAATAAAACAGTTGGTGCTGATGATGTCCATGCTACACAGCTGTGGAATGAGTTAATTTTCTCCAAGCTATAGTCTGATCTTATGGTGTGCGTGCATTGGGTGCATGCCTGAAGAGCACCTTTTGGTGAGCTGAAGTTATTTCTTCAGAGACCAAAAATGGAAGGAAGAATGAAGAAAGCTGCTTGGGTATTTCTGCAAAGCTCTGGACATCGGTCTTGGAGAAATTCCGCCAAATAAGTGATTTCCACTAAAGACAGGTAAACTGCTACTACTACACTTCAGCGTTAACAGCTACTGAGCATATGCACTTTAGACCTTCTGGACGAAAGTGATCCTTTGCTTATCACTCTAAGTAGGGTAAAAAGAAGAACAAATGTGGCCTCTTGATTTTTACCCCCCTCCCTGAAGAAAACTGTCAGCATCACACATTTGTTCAGGCTGCAAGGTGAACAGTCAGATCTAGTAATTTTTTTAAAATGGGAGCTTAAATTCTGAGTAAATTGAACTGTGTCCATGCAAATCACACTGCTGTTAAATAACAAATCCTAAATTACAGTACATAACAAGTGTCATTGATGCCTGAAAGCTCTGATCACCATGTTAACTCTGGGATGGAAAAAATCCAAACCACTATAGATAAAGCAGAAAGGAGAAGAAAGTGCACCTCTAAACCCTGTTGTCATCTCAGCTGCCCAGAGTACAGTGGCAATCTGCTGGATTTTTGTCTTTATTTATCGGACTGCATAATCTAATTATCTCTCATTAGTCCAAAGCTGATTATTTCATTTATCTTTGTATATGTGACAACAAAAGGCTCTCTTTAATTAAGCAGATCAGCAATTAGCTGTTGTTTTATAGGCAGTTTTAAACATCCCTGTACAAATAGCATGCAGCATGATTGTAATCAGATGCTCAGGGAAGAATTGTAGATGAGGACATTTTGATTTACAGCCCCATTTAGTTTAAAGCTGCATTGGCAAGTCTAACTCCAAAAGCAAAGGCTTTGAGACATGGCCAAGTTCTCAAGCAGCCTCAGTGGAATGAAGCACAAATGAGACAGGATCTGTCAGTGAAATGTAGCTAGATCTGCAGGGGAGCCTTTTGTGGGCTGATCCCGAAGAATATGGGAACTCTGTTTACATCCAACAGGATTGTTCTACTATTTATAGTGAAGGAAATTCACCTTCAAACTCCTCAGTGATACTGTAACAGGGAGGTTTGGATGTATAGAGCTTGTCCAGCTAGAGCAATCAGGAGTGTCTGTGGTTAATTAAAATGAGAGAATTACTTTCTGTTTGTGATGATGCTGTTGACAGCAGTGGATACTGCAAAAAATATGAGAACAACTTAATTTGGCTTGTGAATTATCCAAAAATCAGAGCAGCAAAAACACTAGAGCCTGGGTATTCTTCCAAGAATCTTTGGATGAATTCCCACTGCCAGTGATTCCTTTGTATCTTAAAAAGGCCTCTCCCACTTTGGGGATAGTTCCTGGAGGAGGAGTTGTCACTATTCCCTAGTTCTCAGTCCTGCTCTACAGATACTGTAGCTGAGCTAAAACGTCAAAGCTATTTTTTGTTTACTGTTCCCAAATTTTTGCATTACTTTTATCAGCAAAAAAATTCTTGCATCCAGCCTTGAGAAGAGAGAAAAGTGCTTAAAAAAAAAATTCCTTACAGTAATTTATGAACCCTGAGTAAGTTTTAATTTTAAGATGTAAGTGCTGAGATAAGCACAAAGAAATTAAGTTGGATGTTTCTGGTAGCACAGAGAGAACAGTGGATTAGAATGCAAATCTCCACACAAACTCATATTTGTAAGCACCGGTATTGTCCATTACTTGAGAGTAGCTCAATTTAAATAATCAATTTGCAAGAGAAAACTGCTGGTGCATTTAATATACTGAACTTCCCCCACTGGACTGTGCTTGTGACCTGCTCTGCTTAAAATACGGAGAAATGGGATTAAACAAACTAGAACAAAACAGATGCTCCTTTCTTTACTTCATTTTGCATATGCAATTTCTTATTTTTCAAAAATCCCCTGGAAAATTATGTTTGCTTGTGTTGATACAATTTTCAAAATACATTTGCTTTTTTTTTTTTGTGAAAGACAATTATTTTAAATGCTTTTTGTCCTTACTGTTGGATGGCGACATTGTAAGTTTTTTTTAAGAAGAATGAGCTGTGATATTCCAGCTAAATGTAGTAGGAACTCTCAAATCTACAAGGAGGTATTGAAAACTTTGGAAGGAATGGGGAGCTCCTTCAGTGCCCTTTAGCCCTCTTTCTGCAGAGATTTCTCTACACAGGACTCCTCTGCAAAGTGTAATAAGCTTGGAGCAATGCAGTGTTATGAGGCTGTTTACCCACTGGTAATTGGCAATTAAGCCTAGTGTAAAAGGCTAATGGAAATTCTCTTCTGCTCGGAGAGTGAGAGGTAGAAATCTTGCCTGAACAAACTGAAGACATCTGTGAAACTCCCTGAAGTGAGTCATGAAAAGGACATAACCTCTCAAGCGTCTGCCATGAATATTAAGGGCAGAGTCCCTAAAAAAACATATATGAAACCCATGAAAAATCTAGGGCATCTTACTGTGCAAAGGGAATTAGTGTTGATTTGAAGGAATCAGATTGCAGCAGTCTTCATCTAAATACGCAGAAACAGGTAAACTGGGTTCAGACAGATAGCCCCTGGAGTCCTGATGCAATCCCACCATTGACCGTGAAAGTTGCTGGGAGACTTGGCTGACCCTTGCTGTACAAAGCTTTTATTTAGAAGAAACAAAATCACTCAGTAGCACTGATTGCAACACTAATAACGAGGACAGAAAAGGCTTACAAAAGACTGACAAAAACAGTGTTAGAAGTAATTACTGAGTGGCTATTAAATAAACAGCCTAGTGAATAAGCAAAGAACTTTTAAAGGATAATTTTTTCTTCATATTCTGACAAAAACACATCTGTAGAGACAGTAATTGAGCCTAACCTAATCTTTTTCTTATCAAATATGGTCTTAAAAGGAGAAAAAAAAAATGTTCTTCCTCTAGGCACATTCTAGAAACATCTAGTAGGTACATCGAGAAGCAGGAAAATAAGATTAGAAAGTGAATATCATAGATGGCTGATGGGACATTCTCCGTGAGAGACTAGTGGCACATCAGGTAGGCTGGACAGTCTGCAGTTGCAAACTTCCAGGAATGGTGGTATCTTGCAGGACAGAGATCTCCACTGCTGTGTCACCTCCGAGGCATGGACCCCACAGTGAGAACTTCATTAAAACTAAGGTCAAAACGACAGTCCTGTCTCGGAGAGTTTGTGACCTGACTCCCATTGGACACTTCCTAGAGAGAGCAACCAGCCATGACCTGAACTCTGGACCCCACATAAAAAAGTGCAAGAGACCATTGTAAGTGCATGCTGTTAGTGCCTTAAACAATGTTTTCCTTGTTGCACTATAAAATATTGGTCAATATTCACACAAAAAAAATCCCCAACCGAAATACAAAGTCAATATGAACTTGAACTCATCAACCACAATAATAGCTTTAAATTATAGCAGAAGGACAGACAGTAGGTTGAACCAAGAGTCATAACAGCTGAAATACATGCTGTACAGCAAGAGCAACAAAGATAGCATCTACTCCTATTGCAAAAAACTAGAACAGGAAAAGCTTTGAATTATGTTAGATCCCAGTGGACACCTTGGAATGGAAATGAGGGACGTATCATATCTGTTGCACACCCTTTCGCTCCACTGGTTTTGGCTTCTAAGTCAAAGAAGTGGAAGCAAAACCAGGAATCAATTGAGAAATCTAGGATTACTGAGGACAGCCGCTGCCTACCCTGGAGTTGTTCTTCAGCTGACCTGGAAGCCAGTACTTGGTCCATACTTGGCCACTCCACAAACCCGTGAGTCCTGAACCTTGCTAGAGAAGAGAGCAAACTACACTGAAAACAATTTTCACTGCAGGGTACTGCATTAGAATAGAGATATTAATCTGAAGGGAGATAGTCTAGCTATGGATTTCTTGAGGTAAGTTATTTAATTCCTAGAAGGACATCACCGGTTAACTAAGTTTTCTGAAGCCTGGCTACCCCTCACTTTTAACTTCTGACCATTTGCTGGCTTTTACGCCTTTGATGCACTTCCATCTCATAAATTGCAAATGAGCAACCTTTTTGAAGTATGTGAATTTCATTTAATGTTATTCTAGTCCACTGGGAATGTGAATATGAACCAAACTTTCACTCCCAACAGAGGTTTGCTACAGCCACATGTTTCTTACTGCTTCATTTACATTTTCTGATTCGTACTGGCTCTTAGCAATAAGCAATTAAACAACCAAAGTGGCTAACAGAGCTAGGATAATATATATATATTTTTTTTAAATCAAAGTATAAGTAAATTGGCCCATTTCTGATAAATGTATTTTGCAGCTCACACTTTTTAGGACCTAAAAACCCTCTTGCAACATACAAGAAGAACAGTTCGAGGGTTAGGGCTTTACATTTGTACTTTTGCAATATCACAGCCAACTTCTTTACTTCCCATTTTGCAAATGAAGAAAGGGAGCAAGTAATTTTATGACCTTGTCTTTAGGCTGCAGTAAAATATTGGCAGAATGGGAAAAGAACCCAGATTACTTTCTCTGCATTCCGTTCCCTTCCTTCAACCTTCAGGTCCCAATTTTGTCATAAAAATAAAATAACTAACAAAAACCATGGATACATAGGACTGACATGTTTCTGCCACATGAATCCATTCAGAGCCATCAACATGGAATGATGGCGCGGCGTGGGAGTGTGGCCAGGTCCTACCTCCTTCTGTTCTCCTGACAAACCTGAGTCAAGCTAACAGAGAACTTTGGGGGATTTAATGGCTACTCGCCAACAGGCCTTGTCAGATTAGGCAGCTGCAGGTCACAGTAACTGGTCAGGGACTCTTTTTTGCCCTCATCAGTTTGCCTAAATTTATGTCATCAGCTTTTAAGAGTTCTGCTTTTATGGAAAATACCTATTTTAACCAACAGCGCATCCATGTTTAACCCTGGATTTCATGTAAGATTTGTTTGCAGTTTAAGGGTATTTGAAAAGCAGATAGTTTCCACAAAGAGCTATTTTTAGGTAGCATATGGGACTTCAAAACAGATAAGAATTACCCTGTCTCCTTTTTTTCCTTCTCCTGTTCGTGCCCTCCTTGCTCCAAAATTACAAACAGCCATGCATGAAAAACTCAAACCTCTTACAAATCTACTTCTTCAGAGAAAAACCTGTCAGCTTAACACTGTAGGAAGAGAAAAATGTCTGTTGTGAAGTGGAAAGAAGAAAAACTGCGACTATCAGTCAGTTCTTCCTTAAAAAGCAGGTCTCACTTTGCATTTTTTTGGGAATAGCCCCACAAGCACACAGTGAACAGCTTCTGCACAATTTTTCAGGATTTTCTAAGGCTTTCCTAACTTTATTTTCATACAGGTTAATCACTATATGTAGCAATTAATTTTTCATATGGCTAATTCTTCAAACTGTAAGAAGGGGGAAAACAGGAAAGCAGAACATACTGTAGAAATCTGCTTCCATAGAGAGCAAAGGTGAATCTTTAAAACTGTGTACTTTTTTTTTTTTGGAAAATAATTTTTTTTCTAGAAATAAGATGAGCTCAGTGTTGCAACTGACACTCCCTGTAATGATTTCTAGCTCTCATATCTGTAAGCTGAGCAACATGTCCTGTGATAGCTCCCACTGCCAAAAAACACACGCCAAAACAGCTGTCTCTCCAGTTAATCATTATTCATATGATCAAACAGCAGATGTAGAGTAAAATGTCCAGATAATTATGACGTGGCCCAAATAGGCTTAAATATTCTTTCTTCATTGTCATAAAGATAGTATTAATAACAGTTAACTGCCAAAAAAGAGCTCTGATTTCCATACTTCAGGTGTCCTACAGGTGTAGTAGAATTTTTTTTTCAACAGGGCAGAGGATTCGGACAATATCTCAACGAAGACAAAAAAAGATATGCAAAGAGACAGACAGACACATCATGGGAGGAAAAGCCCCTGAAACGAGACCCATTAGCTAATTAGCAAAGATAGAAAATGTTTTATGCCTCTACAAAACTATTAAAGTAAACTTCACTTAGTTTTCATTATTGATATGCATTTAGTTGAACTAGAACTTTGAAGAGCACTCTAGTGACTGAAAAAACAGACCCTGCTTACAAAGGGATTGAGCTTCTGAGTCACACAGGCCTGGCTTCTCCACTGTACTTAAATATCTAGAGAACGAGATATCAACAAAAAGCTCCTGTGCAGACCTGAACAATTTACCTACACTTCAGGCTTAGACAGATTCTCAAAAATGTTTTACACCGAAAATGGTGAGGAAGAGCTAGCACCCATCTCCTTTCTGGGTGTTGTTTCCCAAACACACAGGCCGATTGAATGCATCAACAAGGCTCCCTTTGCATATTTTTCAGTGCCCTGCAGTGATCGTTGCGTGGGAAAGCAAAGATTCAAACATTTCCTATCGCTATTGCCTTTTTCAAGCTTATTCACCTGGCTTGAATAACGCACTGCTGCCCAAAAGCTGTTTTTTTTTTTTTTTTTTTTTTTTTTCCCAAGGAGAAAGGACAGAAGGACTTTTGAGAGGGATGGGGCTCGACAGCATATTAATATGATGAGCCTCAAGTAGCTGAATACATTGGCCAGGTATCATACAGATTAATTCTGCTCCTTCCAGTTCGATTTAGTAAGCTCAGACCTAGAAAAGCCACCCTTGTCTGCGGTGAGAAGGTAATTAAAGCTCCACACCTTCAACCTTGCTGTCTCTTGAAAGCTAAGGAAACAAAGAGCAGGGAGTGGCTGTGTGATACAAACTCATACTAAATCTGAGTTACAGCAAACCCCTACAAATTCATGTAAATGTCTTGCAGGCTTCATAAATAATTACACAACACAGGTGGGGTGCTCTAAGGAAAGAAAACATGAACTCATTTGTATTTATCATTAGTGAGAATATAGAAAAACCTCGTCTCCTCCAAACACTGAAAATGTATGTAAAATTTAAGTGTAAAAACCAGTTTAGGTTTTAGGAGACAATATTGTAATATCTTAAGTACACATGTACCTTCTTTTTGTTTCGTTAGTAAACTCTAGATTTATTCAATTAAAATAATTTTTAAATTAATTTCCTCTATAACTGAAAACCATGTGCTATGTTTAACAGCAATCTGAGCCTGGGATTTCTAAACCTCTAAACCTAAAAATCTGAAATTTAATTATGGGAAGTGCTATATAACAGTAGTGAAAATTTCAACCATCTTAATTGTATGAGCTATTTCCTTAACTTACAAAGCATTTTGTACGGGCTGTCTGTTCCTGTATCGTATCTCCCAAAAGACAGCTTTAAGTATACAGAGCTAGATGCATTCACTTGAACAGTGTATTTTTCAGCTATATATTTCTTTAGAAATGGTATATTTTGTGTTATTGTGAAGCGCATCCTGCATAGCAACACCATAGATTATTGATTCAATTAAATTGTGCAAGACTGAAATTCTAAACCACGCTTTTCACATTGATCCTTAAATCGTATCATTAAAATAATACTCAATGATGTTTTGAATACACTGATTTTAATAATTTTACTGCTTGTGAAGTTCCATTGCAGTGCCAATGACTAATGGCTCCTGAAGAAAAAAACAAAAATCTTCCTGAAACACAACTGTGTCCAAACCATTTGAAAGCTACAGAAACCAATTACAGTAAAATTCCGTGTTCTCAGTCAGGCTCCATAAAAAACTCTAGCATAAAGAGATGCTGGGTTATTTATTGTGGGAAGTTACTGAATGCTTAACTATGCAGATGAAATTCTGCTCATTCTTTTACACAAGGCAGCAAAATAAATAACTAACAGCTCACGGTTCCCAAGGTAGACTTGTTAATCGGTCCAATATTGTTCTAATTCTCCTCGTAGCTAACTGAATTGGAGCATGTAACTGGATAAAATGTGTCTTTAGATACCGTGTACTTATTCCGATTACTATTTGGTTGATTGATGACTTTCTGATTTTTTGAAACAATGCCAGCACAGTGGCCTCTTGGTAGCTGAACACACGACTGCTGTTTGTTGTGCTTTGGGGGGACTGCAGTGCGAGGTCTGGCTCAGTCATTTTTAAAATCAATACTTGCTCTCTGAGCACGGGATAATTTAGAGAACATAATTCAGAATTCTACCTTTCAGCATGTATCCTCCATCAAAGGAGGATTTTTGTCCAGAGTCAGCACAAAGGCTACATGACCCAAGAATGCACAGATAAGGTTAAAAAAGAGAAGTACATATTTTTTTAAAACCAGAGCATCACTAGCTGCATGTGTAGATAAATGTGTCTTTTATGTATGTGCACATATAGCACATGTGTAACTCCATGAATACCAACTGGAATTGGATGCTTTGAATAAACTCCAGTTTTTGCTTACTCTCATGCTTTTTTTTTTTTCCTTCTGTTTTGACCATTTGTGTATTCTCTCATAGTTTTTAAGCAAGGTCCTACTTCACTGTGAAGAGTGAAATGTCTGAAAATCAGACCTGAAAAGCCTCTGATCAGCTGGTGTTCAGCTTTCCTAATGCTCGAGTTCTGAAAAAAGCTGAAGAATTTCCAACATAGGTATGAGTAGTGTTCCGCTTTCAGCAACAGAGATTTGAACCAAATTTGCTGTATTAAGTCAGTGCAGTTCTGCACGTGTAAATGGAGAATAACAGAGTTCCTAATCAGATCCACTGTCCCTTGGGTATTGACTGAACTCCAGTGTCATGCATTTTAATCCTTTTGGATTAATCTTCACATTTAAACATTCTGGTTCTACATTATGCCTCCATTTCACCTTCCATATCCCTTCCACTAATTAAAAACTTTATTTCCCCAGCTTCTTTAGACCTCAGTTGTCTTCTGAAACCTCTCCCTGCCATTAAAATATAAAGTCCTCTTTGCACTTTCTCTTCCCACTTTCTCCGTGCTGCTCTGAGCTGACCACCACAGACCTATTTCCCTTGCAGCACTCCAGATATATTCCTGCACCCATTTCCTTCCCAATTTCCCTCTCTCCTCCCATATAAAGAACTTTCACTTCTCTTATGTTTTGGCGGAAGCTGTTGAAGTCAATAGAGGTTTGTTTGTTATTTGCTTTTAAATTCTGAATGTATTTTCACTTCTCAGTACAGAAAACTCAGGCATAATCCTGCTGCAGTGATTCCCCCCAGCTTAGGGGACTGGGAGCCCCCCTGTAAGCTCCTATTTTATTCCAATTTTGCTTCTACCTACTTCAAAAGGGGAAACCTTCCAAGTGTATCTGAACAAAACTTACAGCTTCTCTGTATTGTTGCAACATCCTGAGAAAGCAAAGAAGGATCTGCAACAAAAAGCACAAAGCCATCTAATTTTTAGCCATTTTCTAATGACAGTAACATGAGCAGTGGTATGGAAAATTTCTGGAGGTCTGGAAAAAAAATAATGTAAAGCCTGATGCCTTACTTAAAGTCTATTAATTATTTTCAAACATCACATCCTCATCCAGATTTCTTACAAGGAAAGTATTTGTCTTAATTCTTTGCAACGATCATTTGAATTCCACTTGAAAAGCTGTAGACAGAAGCGAATTATCTTTAGCAACCTGAGCTTTCTAATAATTCTTCTTTTTTGTATGCTTCTTTTGATAGAAATAGAATTAAATATGACACCAAGGAGTGCAGAAGAGTTACAACAAGAGCTAAATAATTTCAACTGCCTAAAGACTGATGAAAAACTGTAATTCCTCTTACTTCCTTATTTATTATTCTCAGTCATGTAATGAGCCCTCAGCCAGTTAATTCCAGTGTGGACCAAACATCTAAAATCCACTCGGGATACAAAAATTTCAAACCCGGCATCCATTCTAAATATTTTATGAGCAATATCATTGCTGTTTCATTCTTTACACTTTACTGGATGCCCGTATCAGCAGCTGCAGCACTGGAGTTGTGCAAAGCAGTTTCCCTTTTAACTTTTTCCACAGCTTGCTGAAAAGTTCATTCTTTTCGTCTGAAATTTCTAATGCCTGTAACTAAATTTTAAATAGGAGATTTAAACCTTATTCTTTTATTTGAATTATGAGTTAAAAAATCTATTTCTTCTGTTTTTAAGGAAAATCCTTGTTATTCTTTCCCACAGAAGGGCATAACATGAACATCCAGGTACTTCAGAGAAATTTGCATTTTCCAACTCACCAGATCAAAGTTTTGTATTCTAGGGTAGCCATCTTCCCAGGTTTGGATGATATTTTCTCAAGATAGATGCTTAATCTGCAGATTTCTACCCAGTTGAACCTCAAAATAAAACATGGTGAAATAGGGGAACAGAAGAAACGTGCCCAACTAAACCCAGAGAAAAGGGTTTAAAGCGCCAGTTTCCGTGTCACTGAGGCATCTTTCTCATTCATCTTCTGCAGCCTGGGTGCTCTCGGTATCACCTCTCAGCTGAGGTTTGCTCCCTTTCACCACAGAAGAGAAGGTGAGTATTGTACACAGCTTGGTTTTTGCCAGGTTTGCCGACTTTTACAAGTGCAGGGTGGGTGGGAAATTCCATGGCTTTTTCACAAATGACCAACGGAAGACATACATTTTAAAATCAAGCTGACAGATTTTGCTGCACTTCATGTGACACAGGGAAGTGCAACAGCAACAAGGAAGCCTTCTGCTTCATGCCTTGTGTCAGTTGTCTCTGTTATGGTATGATACAAATACTACATTTAAATTACAACATCTTGAAAGAATTACTGAATGCTTTCCTATGTTCTGTATGTATGTTGGCAGCAAGAAAATAAACCATAAGAAGGAAAAGTGAAGGATGAGGAAGAAGCCCAAGTTTGCAGTTTTGCACCTGGGGACACCTGTGCAGTTACTGGATGGGAATGGAGGCAGATATGCTGTGGCTGCCCCAACTGGAATGGAAACAGGAGCATCCACCAGAAACCTGTCATAGTGCATCCTGATATTCAGCAGAAAGAAATCAGGGGGGGAAAAAATCATATAAGATCTCCTACAATCATTAATGTATTTTTTTTCTCCAAATGAAAACAAAACAGAAGCTGGAACAGTTATTTCAGAAATGAACAAGGATAAAAATTATTTGATGTGAAAGATTTTGTTAGTAACATTTGATTACAGCTTTATTCTATAGTATATTACTTCAAATGCATGAAAGCGAGAGTGGCTTTTTTCACTTTACTTGCCTTGAATTTTCTGTTCTTGCCTTTCATTTACAGGTACAAATCTAGATACCTTCACAGCCAACTTCGCAGCAAAGGAAAAAATACTCAGACATGCACCTGGAGTGTAATTTTCTGTCTTAAAGCTGCAAGTATAAATTATATGACAGAATGATGGGGAAATTGCAGGTTTTTGACAAGATTTTATTTAGAATATATATGATTATGCACATATAATTCTGAGTTAGAAATGATCTCATTTGTGAGAAATAACACCTCTGGCTTCACTGAATGTAAAACAAAGGGTTTGTCATGGTGGCTTCACCAAAAGGCATCTTTAGAAAACACAGTATCTTTGATGGGACGGTTGCTGCAAAATCTGTAATGTTTAATTCTAAGACATTTTTAAAAACCTTTGGAATTATGATATCTGTATCATGATTTTATAAACCATACACAACGACTTTTGCACTGTTTACATTGTCAAAGCTATAATTACGAGAACAACGACTGTAAAACCTGGCTTTTCTTCATCTTCCTTCACAGTTTATTTTCTCCATTTTTAACCCATTCCATTTACTTTCTGTGGTATGGGCAGCTGGACGGCTTATTCAGCTTATGCAGCGAGCCTGGACCAAGTGTTTATTTATGCTTATTCAATGAGCCTGGAACTAAACCTTCCTTTGCCAAATTGTCCTTATCTCCTCTCCCTTGAAACCTTTCCTTTTGCAGATTCATCCCGCCAGATTTTAGATGCCTGAGTGCCAACTTCAGGACCCCAGCTGTCCTACTCTGTGTCTATAATCAGGTCTCAGCTACCCTGAACCCAGCCCCCTGTGATGGCAGCTGAAGAGCTATTGAAACGCCATATGTCTGCAGAGTCACATAGAGACTATGGGTGGTTGTTCTGTGGTTTTATTTCTCCCCCCCCGCCTTGTTGCAAAGTCAGAGAAATTGTCATCTCATGAAACTGTGTTTCTATTGTACACAACTATTCTAAAACTTAAAGGACAACATCTCCTTGGGCTGTCACCCTTTTCCCCACTGTGTGTGTGTGTGCGCGCCACAGAGCTGTTCTCACACTCCTGCTGGTTGTACCCAGGACGACCAGGGAGCAGAGCGTTTGCTGTGACTTTCTTGACAGTAGGGTTAATACTTTCCAAAACAACCACCAGTAATGGATGTGTTAATCTCATTTCTATGTTGAGATAACGCCAGGACAATTACTGTCAGGTTCCTTGGAACTAGGGACAGGACACTGAAGTTTTTGCCTTCACAGTATACTTTTAAACCCAGTTCTGGCAAATGCAAAAAAAAGATCTTGTAGTTGTGCAGTGGCCTACAGCACATGGAATAAGTAGCAGTCATATAGCCTAGTACTAATGCAGTCAGTTTAGTATTTTCTGCAGCATTCCAGGAACATCAAAATCCCAATTAAACATAAAATACTGTACTAAAATTTAGTTTTGGTCTGGATCTTTAATTAGAGATGTTTTGGCAGAATTAATGCCTCTAGCATGTTCAGGACAGGATTTTGCAGATCACTCAGTGAGTGCTCATGACATTGAAGCTGGGTACAAGTCATTACTCTCTCTTCTGTGAGAATAGGAGTAGGTATTGTAAGTCTTAAGAAGGAGAAGAGCAGACTGTTAATGTGTAAATGGATACTATACCAAGAGCATCTCTGGACTTGCTGTGCTCCAGATCTTGGGTCTGGAACACAGACAGTCCTCAGGAGAGTATTGGTATCTGCACATCCACGAAATTGGAGAATCCAGTCCTAGTTTTTAAAAGAGCCAGTGACAATATGGCTCTGACATCCTTGAATTTATTTTCAAAGTCAAGAAATAGAAGGGGATTCACATTTGGTTACGTGATCTTCCTCTAGTGCAGTGGGTTAAACTGAACCAACCTCTGGACCAAAACCCTTGAGAGCTTTGATTCTTATAAATCTGTTTTTGAATCGTGTGTCTTTAGACCTCTCTTTAGAGTTGTTTCACAATCTAAATATGTGAGTTATTAATGAGAGGAATGCATAAGTCACAGAGTAATTTTTTCACCTTTTCCTAGTCAGATGAAATATTGTTGAATAACATTATTTTCCCTGACAGACACAATTCCTTCACTAAAATAAAATCTTCAGGAATTGTAATAATTCTAAAAAAAGTCACGTCTCCTTTAAAGAATTGATTTCTGTAGCCCTCTATATTTCATTAGAATTGTTTTCCTTTAAGTAATTTCATAATTCTCTGTTAATGAGCAAGTGAAGAGTATTTCGGACTAAATAGCATGTGATGTCTAAACCACCAATCACTCCCTAGACCTCCTATCTCTGAAACCACCTGCTAATCATAACAATTGCTAATTTGAGACCTTTTAGCCATTTCTGGTGTCAGTGACAATGCCACGTAGCCTGCAATGGCCATTTGGCCAGTCTCCCACCCATCTCAGCGACTGCTGCTGCTGCTGCCCATTTTGGGCTCTATTGTTCCCCCGCCTCTGCTGACCACAAGCAATTCCTTCTCGCCTAATCTCGGGGGAATCTCTGCCTTCACAATGGGGGCAGGGCCATTTGCTTTGTGTGCAAGATAATCTTTTCTGGAATTGTTCTCACACAAGCACACAGGCACACACACACTATCCTGCTCACGCTCTTTCTGCTTCTGAAAGGCTAACTAACAGCAATGGGAAGGTTTAGAATGGAGATAGAGAGTGTTAACTACTTGTCCCCTTGTTGATATGTACTTAAAAATACATATAGACAGGGCTAAATAAGGAAATAAGTGTTTTAAATAATCATCCTTATTTTCACACCCCCCTAAGATTAAACCCAGAAATGCTTTGAATATGCCTTATGGCTACAACCTGATAACAGATAAACAGTTCACTGGATTTGGGATTTATAAATACCTATGTGTAAAAACCACACAGAGACGGAACAAGTGCTTCCCCCAGTATTTCAAAGGAGAATGGAAAATCTAAGGTGCTCTGCTAAAGGCAGCAGAACTGACAGCCCCTGTGCTCAGCATGGTATCTTCCTGCTTTATGGATGCTCCTCTTCCTCAGTACACTCTGAATAGAAAACAAAATTTATTTGATTTCCCTGTCTGAACTGCTGAAATATGACTTTGTACTAGGCTTTACCTTTAAGTCCCCCACTCTGAAGGATTTAAAGCTAGTCATTGTATTACAATGCAGGTTCCAAGAGGAAAAAAAAGAAAAAGGTAGAGTGTACTGACCAACTGCTTTTACCAGGGTAGAAAAATCTGTAAATACTATTGTACCCTACACCACAATGAATAAAGACATGGAAAGAAAGTATCCCTGTTGCCTATGACACGGGTGATGATTTTAGATATTTTCCAGCTTTAAAAATTGCTTTTCTGACGCATTTTCAATCCTTTGCCTGAGCAGAGTATAGAATTATCTGGAAAACCTACATCAAGCAGGCATCTCTTCTTGAAAATATTCATACTTGACTCTACTAAAAGAGCAAAGAAAAAGCTCAGAAAATCTCAGCTCTGTCATTATGCTTCGTCCTGCT
>NW_010123550.1:26773-43777 GCF_000699245.1 Pterocles gutturalis
AGCGCTCCTCCTCCTCCTCCTCCTCCTCCTCGGAGCGCAGGCCGCGTAGATGGCTCCCTCTAGGCTTTGATACCCAACACAGCAGGAGGAAACGCTGGCAGATCAATAATCCAACCCTACACCTGCCCGTGTCCAAATCACAAAGCAACAACAAACCCCCAAGAAGATCCATCCAGCTAAACAGAAACTGCTGCTTCTTTGTAGGAATTGCAGGCTCACCACTGCATGAAACAGGGATGTTACAAAGATTTTGGAATATCTTCTGACAAAAGTGCTATAACTAGATGAAAACCAAATCTAACATGTCTGTCAGTCCCCTAGGACTGAGTCTACTTGCCCCGGTAGGCACTGGATTCATGCTCTGCAGCCAGGGCTGTAGTCACTTAGTGCTTTGTTGTGCTGCTGCCTTTCATTACTCTCTGCTTTAGCCAGGTGGTGAGGGCCACGCTCAGAAAAGCTCCCTGGGGTCCATGTTGTCTAATAAGTATGGATGTTGCCTGAGGCAGTTGGCTAGGTCCTTGTATCTAAGGCCCAACAAACTCAGCTTTATAATGATTGGCAGATTTGGGGTTAAAGCGTGGCTTCTGACATGACATCGTAATTCATTCCACAGTGCTCTTTAACGTGTAAATTACCTGAGATATTAGGGTGTAGTTTACTTTTAATCCTCGTATGCTTGTATTTGATTTTGTTTTACAGCCATGTCAGCGGACTTCTTTGGTGAGGTTTTACAGATGCAGGACAAATGCAGGCGAAGCCCTAGGTAGCATGTTTTGTTACATATTTTCTGTGTAAAACACAGTGCAGTAAAGAACTTCAACATTTTCAGTCAAGCTCAACAAAATGTTACAGATGTCACATGAATGTCAGACCTCAAACACGGTATTTAATCACTTGGTTCAAAAGTAGCAATTTTGCTGTGGTTTCTATGGAGGAACAAGCTACAAGCACCTCAGTCGAAGGAAAATCCTTTTCAGCACAGTGTCAATCTATTAGTGCGCCTTTGTATGGCTTCCTCTACTGATCTCAGTTCCGATATGAAGTTACAGATATTGCCATGTACGTAAGCATAACCACACACACAGGCCAGGACCAATCGTGCTACCCCTCGCCCACTGCCACAACTTTCCTGTGGAACTAGCAGTAAGGTAAAATCAAGACTATCAAATGTTAGCTCATGTAGAGTAAGTGATCCATATGAATAATGCTGGAAAGACGGACTAGATATTAGGTATTACCTTTGAGCTTTATTGGAATGTGGCATATTTTACATAACTTGTCTGCCCAAAACCCCTCCAAGTTTTGTCATGCCTAAGTTTCAAAACTTGTCATTAAAGCATAGCATCTGGTTTTGAAAAAAAGCTTTAGAATTGTGTTTGTAATAATGATTTCAAACAATACTTCCTACGCTGCTTTGACGATAGCAGCCTAATTTTGCCATGTATGCATGTGCAGATGTAAGGAGGGGTTGCAGTATGTGCGAAGCAGGCTCCTGACCTCTCTCCCTGGCTGATCGCTCCTGCACCGCGTCTCTGCCCGCAGCATGGATCTCTGCTGCCCGATCTGCACCAAAATCAACTTCCTGGTAGCACAGCTACCCTGTTTGTAGTTGCCTTTGATCGTATTCAACCGAAGAATAGTGCAAAGGCCCTATGTTTTCAATAATTACTACAAAATAGTTGATATTTATAACTCGCAGCTGCAGATAGATTTTTCGAGGTACCCAATATTAGCCAGCCTGGCAACCATTTAATTCAATGCTGAGTGCTTTGAAAAACTATATCCTGTGAGCATGGACTGTCCTTGAGTTTCTCTGATTCAACAAAATCTGGAAGGATTTAGCATCCTGTAGGAGGTGGCTAGCAAACTGAAGGGTTCAACTCAGAAGTCAAAGAAAAATAACTGGGCCACGTTTCAGGCACTTCTAGAAATCTGCATCACTGCAAACATTTTTTGGCCACCCTCGTAATGGTGTAAGATCACTGCCAATTTACACAAATGCCTTTATCTCAGACTTCATCAGGAAGTTCTTGGCCTGGATACTACTGAGTTAGCTTTAATTTTTTCCCCCTCTCCCCACATCACAAATGCTGTCATCCTCTCGGCATATACCACTAACCCCAGATTCACTTTCACAGCTTCTCAGTCCTTGTGAAAGTTAGCCATTTGTAAAGGAAAACAATATTAATGAAAGCTGTATTCAGACTTTGTTACAAAACCTTTACGTAGTCTAGCTGAAAAAAACCCATGCACCAACCCCTCCCTCCCCCTAAGGCAGTGAACATCTTTGCTCTATAGTGAACAGATGCTTTTGGGATTGCCTTTGTTCATCACAAACTATTCTTTGCAACAGTCCTAGCACTGGGCAGCTTCAGGAACTCCAAGAATAATAGTGCTAGTGAAGATCCCATTTTAATTTGGATACAGTGAACCTTCCACAAGCTCCAAGTATTCCATGCATTTCACTGTAATGTGCCAATACAGGATGAAAAAAGTAGGTGAAAGCTTGCCCCGAAAACCAGATACTGTTTGTATGTATCTGGCATCAAGAGATTATTGGTTTTGTCAATACTAAATATTGGACCAAAACAATTTATTTTTTATTCACATTACACCTAAAATGATTGCACTAGCAATTCATTTGGTCATAGTTTAAAACAAGCACAAAGTATCTCTTCTTACTGCACTTTGCTCCATATCAAGATAAAACAGCTTTCCATAATCGCACTCACGTATGGAACATATCCCTCTTGTCCATTTTGAGTGGAAAAACAGCTTTAAGGTTGTTTATAAGATGATGAGACAGTTGCTACAGAAGCCTGTTTCCCCTTCATCCCTGGCCCTTCAAGACAAGCCCAGCCTTGCAAGATGCTGAGCTCTCTCAGCTTTGGCTAACCACGCCAGGCACTGCACATATTCAGTGGTCTCAGGAATGATTCCCAGCATCACCATGTCAGGAGGCTAAGGGGGGGATTTTCCCCTGTCCACATCTGAATCCCAGTACACTTTATTTTTTGGATGTGCTCTCTTGCATAGAAAATAAATTATTTTTTAGCTACCCAAAGCAAAGGTTTTCATTTTAGCAAGATACATTCTATATTGCTGTGAGGCTGAGGAAGACACTGGGGCTGCAACGGCTCAATACTTGGTGGTAAGAAGCAGAGAGTTAATCAGTGCGGAGCCAATATTTCAATATAATGTTAGTGAGTTTGGTGCTAATTTTAGCCCCTCTGCAAGTTCTGCTCATTGTAGTTCCTGTGGCTCTTTTGGACTGAGAGGGAACATTATCTCCAGTTACCTGGCCAAACTCTTATTCTGGCAATTTCATACTCCCTGCTGAGAAAACTTGCCTTAAGGTCTACCAAATAAACATGTTTCTTTTTCTTCTTCAGTAGCACACAGCAATATTACACTTAATGAAAAGCTGATATACCTTTCTTCCATGGGTAAGCGCTGCCTAGGGTGGTGATTTTGCTTGGCATATTCTGCCAGTGGGACCCACCCAGGTGGGGATGCTGCTGTGTATCGCAGCATTTCTGTACTCCAGAAGCCCTGCTGGCCCGTAATGTTATTGCAGACAGTTTCCAAGAGTCCCACCTGGTCCCCTCTGCCTATTTGAATGATGAACTCCTTGGAAAAGCAGTCACGTCTGGCGAACCCGGACTGCCACTGCACAAGTTGCCAGCACTTGGAGAAGGACAATACATTCTTTTCACCTCTTTGACTTTGCTGAGTGCCCATTGCCTAAACAGGCCATGACAATTCTCTGCTGTTTACTAGTACTTTTGTTTCATCAGACACAGACCTGAGCCCTCAGTTAACTCAAACACCAGGGGTATATTTAACCATTACATTAGAAAGTGGAAACTTCCCATGTTTGTGTGGTTATCAGAAACAGTGTAAATGTCATACAGCATTCTAAGACAAATTTTTGAGCCTGCTATCTTAGACATTGTTGCTTTAATAAGCTGTACTGCATTACAGTAAAACAGATTATAGATTTGAGCATACCCCTGGCTTCAAGATAATCTTGCTACCAAATGATTTTAAATACAAGGGCCTTTAAATTTTGCTTTTAAGTCAGACTATCCCCTCAAAACAGAGAAAACCACGTGACTGTGAAGGGTTGCTATCTTTCCCTTGCTTTCTCAGTTTTCCTTTCATGACACAATACAGGCACACTACAACAGGAGATGCTGTACATTCTCTGCCTCCTTCCCTTTTAGTGCTAGAACCACTTCTTTTATCTGAAAGATCAGCCACCTAAAGCTCTTTTTCAGCACATGAGTATGTGTGGTTTTCTCTCCCTGCTTTGAAGGATGCCAGTGAATGCTGTGTTCACAGGTACACAGAGCACAAAGATAACTATTGGAGGGAAAAAATGTAAATCTGTTAGCCATCTAAAAACCAAAGCATTTAATTGTATTTTAACTGCAGAGGCATGTCATGTGTTTTGACTGCTGCAATAAAGAGGAAAACTTTCATTATGAGGTTCTGGGATTCAGCTGTAAAAAAATGCTAATAGGAGACTCTGCTGTTTCTGCCCACCTAACACTGAAAAATTACTCAATAAAAATTACTTGTCTGGTGCAATTACACTCTCATCTTTCAATTAGCATTCTCTCTAGTAGTTAGGGTGGGCTTTAGGAGCTCAATAAAGAGGTATTTCTTGTCTGAACAAAGTAATCTTCTTGCAAAGTAGATCAGTTAGCTTAAGCCTGCTACCCCTTTCCAGTGAGCACAGCACCCTGGAAGCATTTCATCCTCATCACCAAATCACAACGTTGCTGGTGAAGTGTGAATGTGGATGCTTCGGTCTCCTAGGAAAGTGGAGCTTAATATTGAATAAAAACCTATAGGGGGAGAGGCAAAAGAGACTAAAAGGAGCTTTGGGGGCAGAAGAGGGCTAAAGCCAAATATTTTTGTTGGTACCATTTTTCTTTTAAAAGGGAATGAACCACTTCAGTGTTTCCTTTGATTTGTATTTGGCTGACTGAATTACTGTCAGAGAGAGGGAAATGCCTGTAATGCAATCCTGAGTGGCGAAGTATACATCACATATAAAAAAAATACCAGGGTCCTTAAAAAGGATAACAAGCACAAGGATAACAAGACTCCCTCTTGGACACTAAGTTGAATCATCTAACAAAACACCACCAAGATTCTTTTTACATTGCATCTTTTTCTCCTATTTTCAAAAATTTCAGGCTGAGCAAAACTTTTTTTTTTCTGAAGTACTTTTTGTTCAAAATTCCAGGAAATGAAAGAAGAGAAACCTGTTCTAAGCAACGAGGAAGGTGTGATGGTGACACAGAGGCAGCTCCCTGGGGAGGTGGGTGAAGGCAGCACCACAGGGCGAGAGCCCAGGGACCAGTCCCTGCGGCTGCTCCAGGGCAAGGACAAGGACTTGTCCTTCTCACTTCCCAGGAGATGGGCTCACCCTGTTCTCACAGGGAGTTTCGAAGTGAGGTCACTGTGATCTCACCTTTCAAAACTTTTTTCTCTTGTGTAGATAAGCGTACATTATCTGCCAGGCGGAGGATTTCCTCTCCCCTAACCCAACGGAGGATCCTACTTATCAGGCTCCAGAAATTATTCTCTCCCCTTCTCTGGCCAGAAGAACGCTTGGCTATTTTTACAATGCAGTGGCCGCTACTGCCATCAAAGTTTTGAAACACATGGGAGTACTTCCATCCTTTACAATCTGTTTATTGTTGATAAAAAAGCATGTACGGGCTGAAGAATACACAGTACAAGCGTCGATTTGCAATGCAGTTAGAAACAGTTAAACTTTTCCTCAATTCAAGGGTTTGTGGTTTTTTTTTTAACATTGTCAATTAGAAGCAAATGAAAGAGAGTGTCAGGAAAATGGTATACTTCAGTAAATCCTGATGTAACGAAGAACTTTAAAAGGTCCTTGACAGAAGATTTTTCTAATTTTTCAATTTTAAACAAAGAAATATCTCTGAAAGAAATATCTCTGAAACCAGATTAAACCAGAGCTGTCATTTTACCACCTATTGTGCCCATCTAGCTCTGAAATCTGTCCCACAAGGCCCTGCTCTGAAAAAGAATTGCTTTTACCAACAAACAAGTTGTTTGATAAAGGAAGAGAGTAGTGCTGGATCAGCCCAACAGAGGGCAATGGGATACATTAATGTGAAGCTGCTCCATACCCCACCCAAGCTGGTAAAGATGGTCACAGCCCCCGCAGTTAAAAACCAGGGCCACTGTTTTCAGTGTCAGGTCTCTATTCCACGCAGAGCTGCCTAACACAGAGTAAGAAGGGAGTGACAAAGCAGGGCTGAGCCAGAACAGGGCAACTAGAAAGCCTCAAGGAGTGTTCACATAATGGAATTGCTAATGCTGGCTCCTGTGTTTTGGGTGGGGTTTTTTGTTTGTTTTTGATCGCCTTCATTTGTTTTTTGATCTGTACACAAAGAGTCTTGAGAAAGGACAATCTGCCAGGCACATCTGACATAAGAGGTCAGAACCTGTGGCAGTAGCATGAGGGTCACTTAATTGGGTAGTCAGCAGGTTACACATTTTGCAATGGGGCCTCTTAGTCTCCTCTGTTTTGGGAGTACGTCCATCTCGTGCAGGCTAAGATGAGCTCTGCTGACCTCACACTATTTTAAGAGCTCTATGGGTTACAATATGCACGTGTATGCAGAATAAATGTATTTTCGTTGCTTTTCATTTTACCTTTGGTCTCAGAAGTCTGGGAGCAGGAGGACCAAAAGACAATTAAAATAGGATATTCTGGAAAAAATTCACATCAAGATGGAACCACAAATCTGGGAATTATCAACCAAAGCCTATTCTTGGGAATTCAGTATGCCAGCTAATCTCCCAGGCATGCTTAGACAAGATTTATATAACCAATAAAACTTCCCAGTATTTATCTAAACAGAGCATCCAGATGCTACAAGATATTCAGACTCATATCACTAATACACTGCGGCCTTTTCTCTGCATAAGCATATTAACAAGCTGGATTATTTTACAAATTACACTGCATTCCTACATAGTGAAACAGAATGGCAGGATAGCTCATAATTCAAAATATACATCCTGAAATGTGTGATACTCTTTTCAATTGGTAGTAGGTAATTTCACAGATGTTTACCTTTTCTTTTGTCATATGTTCCTCTTAAAATCAGTATCTGGGAAAATGTGAATTAACAAGCACCTGTACAGTGGGAGGATGACCACACAGTGATTTCAAAATCATGCTCTCATTACTGCTAAAAATATAGTTTGTTATTCCAAGAAGGGATGTTACACCTCTGTAATTAGGGACTGCTCTGGCCTCAGGGGAATCCTAATAAAGCAAATTTCATACATTGATGTGCTTCCCATTGCTTCGTTTCTTTGTTCTATCACCCTGTTGTTAATAACACCCTGCAGCAAAAAATGTTCATGAAGCCAAGAGCTGTCCAGATAAGAGAAAAGGTCATGATCCCCCTAGTGCGCGTTCATCAGTGAATGGACACCAATCTGAAAATAAGAGGATGCCTGTCAATATGGAATGGAAGGCAGCAGCATAACATCAAATTAAAGCCAACGAATGCTCATACAGTTGTACTGGGCTCCAACCTTAACCAAAAATCAATAGTCAACAAAGTATTACAATATGAAGTGACTGAATCACTGGGGAAGGAGGTAGCAGAGGGAGGAAGTGCATGAAAGCTTTACAAACATTATTATACTTATATACACATACGCACACAGATGATGGAGAAAATGATGCTCTGCTGCCTCTAAATTTTAACAGGAAGCAGAGCCTTAGCTACCAGGGGTGGGAAATACAGCACAAGATTCCAGTCACGCCAGTATTGTTAATGGAGGATGCAGCAGGTACACCCCTCCTCTTATGTGAGGTCCTGAAACCAATAAAATGTGTTACACACAGCCTTCATGTTTGATCACAGCCCCAAATACTAAGGGTGACTGCTGATCATAATTCATGTATATTTTACGGCAATTCCTTTGAATAATCACAGTAGCAGTAAAAATTTCACAGGACAAGCAATGTCAGATGGCATGGGAAGCAGGGATTTTTGCCATAGAACGGTTACAATGGAAATATTGGTTTGCTTTTGATCTTTTTTGGTAAGGTACATTTGTGGGGAAAAACACCACGTGATTGCTTTACAAGTAAGACACCACCCATACTCAGAAGAGTTCACCTTAAAAATCTCTACATTTATCAGTAAATTTGTGAACAACAGTAACATTGTAAATTTCTATCTCCAAGTCTAACTTTTGGCTAAGGAATTTCTGCTTTCATTTTAGGCCACTTTAGCTTATTCCAAAACCACTCACAAGTGGTTAGAAAACTCCCAGAAGCATCAGTGGAATTTGGTTCAGTCCCAGAGACATAGGGGATCACTCCATCCCTAACTGCAGACAATGCTCAAATTAAAAAGTCTGTCTTTTTCCCCATTGTTTTCAAACAGAAAGCATTCCAAACAACAGAACGGCTAAAAAAATGAAAAACATGTAACTATCCATCCATACAGCTTGTCTGGTAGCTGCTTTCTTCCTGAGTGCCTGAGAAGGCAAAAAGAACCTGAGAATTTCATATTTCTGCATTGTTTTGTGGTGAAACAAATCATTTAAGCAGTGAGATGGCCCTCTGGTTTGGTGCTCTTCATTTTGCCCCGCTGAACGTACAAGATTAATTTTGCTGCCTGAAGGCCACCCTGAACATAATTAGGCCTGATGTTGGAAAATGACCTTAATTTTAACCATCAGTTTTGTACCCAGAGTAAGTAGAGGAGCACTTCATAGCCCTTAGACATCCGATGACCAGATTAAACATGCAAATCAGATAGTTGGACATCTAAGCATGATTAATCATCCCTTATTTAAATCTGTAAAGCTGCACAAATAATTCATTTTAAAGTTTGCCGTTATTTCTAATGATAAAATGCATCAACAAATTCAGAGGTTGCTTTTGGGCTCTTCTAAAATTCCCAGAATGTATGTTTATAGGTTAAGATTCCTCTAGGTTTTTCAGGATGAGTTGCTGAAAAAAAACTGAAGAAGGCATTAATTAGGACAGAATCCAGTTGTTCTAGGCACTGCACAAACCATGCAGTGATCACCTAGATCAGACTATGAACTAAAGAGAAAGACCTAGGCAAATAAATGACAGGAGAAAGAGAGACATACCAAAAATGAGAGACTGGATGCAAAGCAGATGCGATCCCCTGAATTGTGGTTTTTTCCCTCCCCTTCCAAAATGTGTTGTATTAGGTATTTTATTGAGTTAATAATTCAGGCTTCATGTTTACTTATCTGCTTAATTGCAAGATGGACTGAGAAAAAGAAAGTCAGTCTTATTTCCAGAAAAGCAAGTGAACCTATGCTTGGATATGAACTTTGTTATCTGACCTCCACACTTGGTCAGTGTGTTACGCGAGAACTATGTTGTAGCCTTTTCTTATTACCCAAGCCATAAATTTACAGAACAATTATGGTCTGCAATCTACAATGCAGTGTCAGTTCCAGTAACCCAGGGACTCTCATCAAACAATTTTGTTTAGTTTGTTTTTTCCAGGAACCTTGGGCTCCTTCTCATTATCAGGACAAGCTCTACCTGGAGCATATGGTGTCTCAACAGCTGCATCATAAGCAAATCTTCAGGTTTATTACCCTGTTAATTAGGGTCACTGCCCACTAATAATTTAGCCAATAATAGGATATTTTTTAATCAACCAGTCATTGCATTTATTATTTCCTTTGGCTGAAACGGTAATAAACACTATGAAATACTTTAATTTATGATACTTCTAACCATCATAAAAGCATTTAACCTGGCCCTAAATTTTCTTTAATGGTAGCTTTCATTTCTATTATTTCAGATCTTTTAAGACTCTATAATACACGTTCTGGTAGGTGGACTTCACTCTCATTTAGTGCATTAGCCCTGCTAGCCAAATCCACTCCTGAATAAATGTGTGTTTTATTTGCTTGCTAATGAGATTATAGCAGAGAACTATCCCGTTACTAGACGCGATCGCTCCAGTCTGTGTCACTGTACTAGGACAGGATACATGTTACCTACAGAGGATGCTGTAGACCAAATAGACCTTTCTGAAATCCTGCAGGTCACTATTCTGGAAATGAGAGCAGGTTTGCAACCATGGGAACTATTCAAAGGCCGGACTCCACTCCTGGTGCCCAGTCTACCTGAGATGGTGGTGGCATTTGTGGGGCTGATTATAGGGCATACGATCCCCAAGAACTTCCAGGAAAGATCCTGCAGCCTTCTCAATTGAGGGCTTCAGGAGCTCTGCCCTGAAACAGATAAGCTCAATGCCAATATTTTTACCGTTTTCATTCTGCTGTTAGAGGAAAGGCCTGTGTAAACCTCTTAAAAACAACTAGTGAAAGGGGAGAAGAAAAAGAAGCTGCTAGTATTGTGCCACATCAATGAAAGGTGCTGCAGCAAATGCTTAAAAGTGATAAGAAGCAGTTGCACTTTTCAAGAGAAGCAAACCTCTAAAAATTGATATACATTGGAGAAATAAATGCCAGGACTAACTAAAGGTTTCCTTCAGTATAAAAACTAAGCAATGATGTATGCAGGATATAACACCAACAGCTCATCCTGACAAGCAGAGATAGGCAGAAAACCAGAATAATGTTCCTTTCATGAGGGAGGAGTATTAACCATGAAGATGTTTTTCCACACCAGCAGGATTGAATGCATTAGGATTAGGAGCAGAGCTGGGCAAAGCAAATCCTGAGAGGTAAGGAGCTTGTCAGCATGATATTGATGTCACAAGTCATGTTGATGCCCAGGTAGTAATAGCGCTATTTTTTGTAGCTGTTATTTGTATTAAAGTAGCAGAGATTAGGATCTCTTTGTGTTAAGCCTTTAAGCAAGGGAAAGTCTAACCCCCAATGAGAATGCAGTCATCAATAATAAGACAAGCAAAATCTGGGAACAAGGCACCATTATTATTCCCATTTTATAGCTGGAGAACTGAGACACCGAGATTAAATGACGCGTCACCAAAAAAAAAATATTCTTTGGCAGAGTTGTGACATGAGCCACATCTCCTGATTCTACAGCTTCTGCTTCACCCACAAGTCCAGCCTGCTTCTCTATTACCATATCAATAGCAACAGTAGGTAAATAACATACTACTCACCTAAAAAATCTCAAACCACTTAACAAATACTAATTGAGCCTAATGATGACTTTGGAAGAACAGTAAGTATCCTCTTAAGTGTTCTCTTGATCTAAACAGGCAGGCTCTGGCTTTCCTTGTTCCAATAATGCACATCATATCAAGGATGCCAAATTGTCATCCTGGCATTGAAAGTATCATCCTAATTCACACTCAGGATGTAGGAAGAAAAAAGCGCAACATATGAATGAATGTCTGTAAAACTGTTAAGTACTTTGTCACTTTTACTGGATTAGGAGGCTGCTTGTGGAGTGGAGCCATGCTATATATCTTGACTCAGATTCCTGCCAGCAACACAGAAATACTGCAAAAGATTGCCTAAAACAGGAGCCGCAGCAGGAAAAGGATGATGAACCACTGGGACCCTTTAGAGCTGCGGGTCTTGTAGCCCTGGATACCTCAAGGCAAGGGGTCCCTGCTGTGCCCACAGCAATGGGGAGTGCTACAAGGCTGGATGTTACTAGGGGCTGTAACTTCAACCTCAGCCACTGTAGGCAGATGCTGTGATCGCATCTCAATCAGATTTTCTTCCTTAGGCTAGGGTAAGTTTCTTGTTATAACCAAAATTACACCTTAATTTATGGCTTTGTCTGACCAATGCAGGGTTAATGTCCTGTGTGAGGAAAAGTGATATTTCCCTTATTAGCACAGTCTCTTAATGTAGAGTTACATCTGTGACAACGACCAACACCACAGGGCTGTATTTTAAATCCTCCTCCTAATTTAACACATCAGAGCATATATTTTAAAAGATACTTTTCAGCTTGCCACAGGCACCAACACGCTGCAAATTAGAGGCAAAAAGCTAGGTGCAACCCCAGTGGCTTTGTCTCTCCTTCTAAATAGTCAATTCAACAAGACAGAGAAGACAACACTGCACGTGTTCAGCCTGGTGTTACTCTAGCAGTGGCTTAGGTTGCTAAAAAGCATCTAATATCAACAGATAAGTAGTGGCTGCAGGGACTGAAGGAAATTAATCTCTCTCTGGATCTGATGACTTGGATGCTTTGTTTCCTCAATCCTTTTCCAGTTGGAGGGGAGGTGCTCTGTCCTGTGAAGCAGGATTCACCATCCAAGTAGATACTAAAAGTTTTTTTTTTCTTCCTCTGTGCGCTTTACTTTTGTCAAGCAGAGCCCCAGGACAGACTAAAAGGGAAGGAAAGGCACTAAGGAACAGACTGTTGCTCCAGCAGGGCAGAGCAGGTTGAGATTAATCCAAGAAGGGTTTATTTCTCTAAACGCTATGGTAACCCCTCCAGACTCCAGGGTTGTTCCAGGAGTATCACAGGAGCCTCATATTCCTCAGAGCACTGTGGGGATAACAGCAGGTTCTGGATGAGCAGGCCACAGAGAACCATCGGCAGAGTTTCAACAGGAGCTCAGCATCACATCCTCATGCTGTTGCCTGATGATCTGCAGCAGCAAGGCTTTCCATGGGCTCGTACTGGTAGAGTCTGTGAAATCAGAGCTGCAGAGCTGTTGTTATGCAGCAGCTGGGTTGTCAGTACGACGAGGGTGATACCGATACAGTGTAGGACCTAGGGAATGCTGCAAACTACTCTGAACGAAAGGCCCTTCTGCACACATAAACAAGATAAACATGTATACAAATGGTCCATGTATAACATGCCATAAAAGGCATGCTGATCACAACAAAAAAGTTAAATAAAACTTAAAAAATTGAATAAAAGGTTCTATAATTATACTAGATACTTCACAACTCTGAGAAAAAACTTAATTGTCATAATATTAAAGAAGCAACTGAGAATATTCTCCCTACAAAACTGATATTTATTTTTCTGCCCAGAAGAGAAAAATTGAATATTTGTTTTCTAATTCAAAATGAATTGTTATTTCAGGAGATGTTAAATGCACAGAAAAAAAAATCAGTTAAATTTTATATTATAACAAATTTATGAGCTCTTAAAATACTGATTCTGTTTGGCAAGTGCTACAGGGACACACACTGCCACAATTACCCAAGCTTCGTGCTATATTAAGAGTTATCTCACACTGCCTCCCTACGCGTGTTACTCAGACCTAGACTGTCACCATCTGTGCGCTGTGAAGACAGCAAGAACTCATTTCACAATTAGTATCGGTGGAAAGCGCTGTACCACATAAGCACAGTGTTCTACATAACAACAACGTAGCTCGATAACAAGCTTAGCATGTTTAAGCATAATTGGTTGGAGAAATCAATCCCCTTCTCTGGTGTAATTGGTGAGTGAGAAATAGAACCGAGCCCGAGAGAGCGCTGCTAGGTAGCTCCTTCAGCTGCAGGTTCATATTTCGGCACAAGTGCTAAGGAATGTACTCAGAAATCAAGTAAGGATGGTAAGAATGTTTCTTCCCCTATTTCTGGGCAGACCATAAACAGTAATTGCAGTGAAAGGCGATTTCTCCCATCATGCCTTGTGCTCTATTGAGTTCACTCAAGATGTAATTGGAAAACAAATACAGCAACACCATCATCAGGACAGACACAAGTGCTTGTCTTGGGAATGAGCTGTTGTATAATGTGATAGGCCTTATTTCCACTGACACTCTTTATTCTTATCTAATAAAATACACCGCCACAGCCTTTGCAACCCTATAGTAATAATTAAACCTCATACATATATATTGGTACTCCATACAGATTCTAAGGGATATTTTAATAACTATTAAATGTTGAGAATTGACCTACGTGCAGAAAGTAGAATCTAGTTTATCATCAAATTATTTTGTTAATATAACATTCTCCTCCCCTCACACAGCACATAAGAAAGCTGTAAGTAGCAGCTAATAAAAGTGGATCTTAGCAAACAGAAATGTTTTTGCTAGAAATAGTGCATGGCATTACATAGTCACACTTATTTTTAACCTTTCTATTTATATACATTTCCAGTGTACTCGGTGGAGTATCCGAGTGACTTGAAAAATTAAAGATGCACCAATACATTTGCTATGAAGTCCATAATCTATACAAAGAAATGAAAGAAAAAGCAATTACCGGTGAGAAATGCCACACTTGTTAAAAATACCAGACAAAGCTTAAGAAGCTCAATTTGATGAGATTGCACATTTGATATGACTAATTTGTTCGATGGTTTTAGTCTTAACAGGTACATGGCTGAACCTGAAAGGATAATTTAAAAATAAATGTGTAGCTATTAGCTTCTGGACACCACAAAAGTCATACCAGAATAGTATTACAAAGTCAAACAAACTAAAAATATTTAGTGAGGCACGGTGACACTGCCAGTGACTGCAGCCAAAAAGCTTTTTATCTGCTTCAGGTGGAGTAAGATTTTAGACTTGAAAGCATTTCTCAGCTCCCTCAAATACACCTAGTTTTCTGTATTAAGGCTGCAAGCCTGTAAACACAACGTGTAACATGCAGCTGCACAGGAATCAATTGCACTTTAGCATTATTCACAGCACTGATATGATCGTGCTGTTAATTATGTCACACTAGCTAACATGGGGCCACAGAGATGCTTCATGTAGATGTGCTTAAAATGGCACAGTGGTTTTAAATTAATAAACCATATTCAGTACAGATACTGCTAACAATGAACCTCTCTTAAAACTGTTCATGTCGCAAAGGCCACCCCCTCACCCACCCCCCACCTCACTGCTGATAAATAGAAATCTTAATATTTACTACAGGAAGTGCAAACACAGAACTTGTCAAGTAGCATTTAGCCCTGCTTACACTACCACAATTATTTGGTTACCTTCTCCTGTCTGCTTCCTGTCTGCTAAGTGTGATGCTTTTTTTTCTTCCTAATATCCTGTGAAGGTGCCAATTACCCTGCTGCTTATCAGCTGAAAACTATGCTTTGTGCAAAGGGAGCATCAATTATTTGTGAGGAGAGAGCAAAGCCTGTTTGAATCATAATGATAGGATGCTGGGGCTTCCAGCAAATAGAACATATCAAAAGGTAACATAAATCTAATAAAGTGTAGGTCATAAGGGATCATCTCAGAAGTCCACACTTCAATCTTTAATTGTTAAAATTATGTTAGTTTTGCAGAAGGCAAGTCTGTGAGCATACATGAGTTTGCTATAGCTTAATAATGGAAAAAACCACAGCAGAAAATATATTTTCTTCAAGCAACATTGCCTTTAAGATGCACCATTTCTTCATCAGAATTCATTCAAATCATTAGGCTTTCTACTTTGGTGCTGTTGTTTATGCCTTGATTCTATGCTGATAACCATTTTGCAGTAAACCCTCCTTGGTCTCAGCCAGACATAAATATGCTGCAAACCTGTAAGCCTCTGCAGATTGCAGAGAGAGGCTGTAAAATGATTTTGTGGGGACACTGGTCTCTTTATTTGGTATCAACATCGCCTTTACAAGCTTCCCCCCCCCCCCCTTTCAATTTCAGGCTAGCTTTTGTACATGGAGGGATATGGGACAGAAAGATTAGGTTATTCCTTGAACTACCTCTGTAAGGTCAACTCTTTATATGCTTTTGAAACCCAATTTGAAGGGCTTGTCCCTACTTTTTCCTCAAGGATTGTGATTCACAAGGGTTACAACAAGAGACCATTATCTTATCGTAACACCTGCTCCAACTGGTGGGACTACAGGGTAGCTCCTGCAAACCAGCTTCTTTTCTATTACAAAACTGCTTACCTGCTGACTGACAGAGTCTCATTCAAATGATGTACAAGTGTGTCCCAACCATTTATAGGATTATTGTGCTCTTCTTTCATGAGGCTAGTACCCACCCCCCACCCTGACTGGGGTCAGAAATCAGAAGTCCATGCTTCTGTAGAAGATCTAACTACTCAGAGCTGCAACACGTAAGGAACAAATATCACAGTGGTTTCTACACCTACAATAGCACAGGTGTCTTCTTTTGGAAGGAGAGCAGCAATGCTGATTCTTAGAAAACTGTTGAAAGTTATTAAACTACTCAGTGCAGAACATTACTTTTAGGCCACCGAGCCTTAGGCAAAAAGCTTCCCAACTCCTAAAAAATTCCTGCTTCCTAGTGAGTGCACAGAACACTACGTTGGTACTGTAAGAGAAAAATAGTGGTGTGTCACTCTGAAATGACTCATCTAAAGCACTACAGTATCAACAAAATGCATATGCACACAGATATAAAGGCCAGCCTCTAGTGACAGTCATCATCTGGCAATAGCTGTCATAAGATAGTCAGAGGCATGGGAGATGCTTGAAAAACTCAGGGCAGCAGATGCAACATAAACAGTGTGATGGAGAAAGAGAAGCAGAATGAGGCAGCTGAGGAACGGTGCCTTTTCCTGCCTCATCTCTGCACATCTCAGATCAGCCTACAACATTCAGTGATCAATTATTATACCTGCAGGCCTGCTTAGGGATCTAAAGAAAGTCAGTGTTTTCAGCTGCAGTTTTCTTCTAAGCAATTGCCGGCCTCTAGCTTCCAGAAAATGCACCCCACGCACCAGTTTGCAACCCTTTGCCCCTCACAGCTAAGAGCACGCAGGCACTCTGTGCTAAGAGAAAACACCGGTGATGACACCCATTAATCACCAGTGTTCTTCAAAGGAACAGATGGAACAGTCTCTTCCTCATATTACTCATTTCAGTGAGTACCCACCATTTTCCATTTCCAGTGGTTATGAGTGAGAGGGACACATGCTTCCCTGTCACAGCACAACCATCTTCCATCATTTGCCCACTATAGTCCGTTATTCCTATGCTCTGGCACAGCACTGGGAGCACAGCCATGGCCGCTATTGCCATGCCTTCACTTCTACTCCTCTATGTTGCCTTTGGAAGAATTTACCAGGACAAGGGATTAGCTCCTGCTG
>NW_010123550.1:43808-64480 GCF_000699245.1 Pterocles gutturalis
CTCAAGGCATAGCTTGTAGCTAGAGAAAATGGCCCCTAAAGTCAAAGTGTGACCTGTGCTATGCACCTACGTGAGAGAGTAAAACCTGTGTTGCTCTAGCCCCCTATGTTTGCTCCTCGCAGCATATAACCCTCATGTGGCCCCAGAGACCCTCAGCACCGTCATTTTGGGAGGGATTTGAGAGGCTTTGGCAGAGCCAGGCTGACAAGCTCACAGGATGGGATGTTATTTCCTAGAAGTGAGCAGCTGTAGAGCTGTAGATTATTTCTGCTGCCCTCTGATATGCCCTGAGTATAGCTGAGTTCCTTGGTTTGCAGCCTGGCTGGGACAGGGGGCTGCAAACCAGTAACCTGTATCACAAGGCTACCCAGTCATAAAAACCAGCTATCAAAGCCAAGGCTTCCAAGGCTGCAATACCTACAGTGATATTCAAGCCACTTCTGACTGGGACACAAATAGTCTGTGGACAGCTGACTGCTTTCTCCTGGCATTTACGCAGCTTGGCCCAGGACCAGGACTAGCAGTTACTGTTGCTGCAAGTGGGGATAGGCAAGAGAGCTAGTTAATATAAATGATAAAGATACAAATTAATATCAACAGTGAAAAACCACAATCTTATCAGAGAAACAATTCTTCAACTTACACAGCCTTATTCAATTCACAATTTCTGGGAAAGGACAAAAGATTAGACAGACCTTGCTGTGACCGTGAAAGTCAGCAAATTTGAGTAAAATGGGGACTTCTGAGATACAGGACATCATGGCCATTAAATACAAGCAGTTGTACAGACAAACACAATTGGGCAGCCTTGTAAAGTTTAAAATATCACCTGATCCTTACTAAAAATCTTGTAAATAGCATCAAAATTTGGACAAGGTCTCTGACTGTGGAGTGCATGGCCTGTTGCACACTCCGGTTGTGTTCTGTTGTGTCCAGTGTGATATTCTTCTTCATAATGCTGCATCTAGCTCTGCCTTTAACTAGAAAGCAGGGAAGTAAAACCACACCACCTAGGGACAATGAAATAGGAGACCCAAATAAAAACAGCACCATAATCTCCCCATCTCACCTAAAATGCAGGTTGATTACAACAACTTTAAAGGAGTCAGTCTTTGGGAAGCTTGGCTTGATTTGCTCCAATATGACATTTTGGTAATCCCTTTTAGAAAAGGCAAGCTCATTTTGAGCACAGGGATCACGATGGGCTACGGCATTATTGCATCTGCTGCGACAACAAGGCTCCTCTCACACCCTGCTCACGCCCTTCTGTGCTGCTGAAGGCTGAAACTGTTGCTTTGGGGATTCTGTTGAAGCTGTGGTAGATCTGACAGCAACCAAGGTGCTGCGCCAGAGCAAGCATTACGTGACCGTCTCTGGATGCACACACGAAAATCTCCCTTGGCCTCATCCTCAGCCTTTGTAGGGACAGCATTCAAAGTGATAAGATAGAATCTTTGCACAGTGTTCCTCTGTGTACAATATTAATTTCCCAAGGATGATGTTAAATCAGAAGGGCAGGAATAATCCAAACGTTAATCTGCACTGTGGACAGAAGGAGATCATAGAGCTAAACCGAGAAAACAACGGTATTTAGAAGCCTTTGAGATACCTGAAAAAAGTGGCCACACAGAAGATCTTGCTTTATAATCTGCACTAGCTAGTTCTTCAGGTGATCCAGGTAAACCCTAGAAATATGGAAGAGTAACAAATGAAAGAATGGTGTCTTTTCCATCACAGTCCTCATTTTTTTTTCCCACATAAAACCCAGCAACTTCATTTCAAAGCTCTGTCTGCTCTATCATAGAATTTGAGGATAAACTTAGTCTCTTTGTTAATGACTCGTACAATTAGTCCCAGACTGACAGCAGATGTTTATCAGGTTTGAAATACTTGGTTCTGCTCTAAGGTACAGTAATGAAGAGTCCCATACAATTCTGCTTTATCTGAAAGTTCATCTAAAGAGAAAGAATATAAAAGGAAAGCAGGATTAACCATTTTCTAGCTCTATCCCAGAGTATAAACCTTCCTGGCTACCTGCAAAGAAGAATATAAATCATTCTTACTGGGCTTACACCTTACATTCTGCTGACAAGACTTTAGGCAGCCCTGTGGAGTTAACCCTTCCCCCCCACCCCCTTCCACCACCAGTAAGAATGGACATACCCTTCCTCATGTCTATGGGATGGGGCAAGAAGGGGAAGGATAGATCAAGGTGTGTAGGTAGGTTTTTATTTCATCTGCACTGATTTCTCCATCTTAAGCATTTTGTACAGTGTTTTAAAACTACAAAGGCTGACCACATCATAAAATGAGTTTCTGGCTTGCTTACACTGTCCAGCACTTCTGTATGACTGTTTACTCTCTTGTGAGTTGACAATTAATTAGAGCAGTTTTATAAAGGAATATAACAAGTATGGATGCTTCAAAATACAATTTATAACTGCCTCATTACTGCAGGTGCAAGTCTTTAGTATAGTGATCCATAGTGTTAATATGTACAGCTTAAGTATTAAACATTTTAACCAGCCTAAAAGTGCTAAGTTTTGTTTATGTTTAGGAACTCAAAAGTAGATCAAGATAATTCATCTGGGTTGGGAAAAGTTATTTCCCTGAGGTACTGTTCTGTCTTTCTCATGGATCCTGGTGACCCTAAGCTAATCACTACTCATAGTAAAGAGCAGCATATTTATCTAACCGTTGAAAATAGAAACTTTAAACTTTATAGAGTTTGCAGACAGTCCCTTGAGTGTTAACAGGACACTAAGGATGAATGCCAAAGAGGAATTTTTTATCTCTCCTTTTCCCCTTCTTCCACTCTGAAACAGTCATCAATTACCCTTATCCACTAGCACCATCTCATCTAAGTTCATTTTCAAGATGAAGTTTCCTCGTTGGATGGTGGCTGTCCAATCCTCTTTCTGTCCATCATGGACTGCTTTAGCGCTGTCCCCAGATTGACAGCCTGAGAGTGAATCAATAATAATTATCAGACTGCAACCACAGCGAGCTGTGTAATTCTGTGATGGGATAGCACTGAACAAACAGCCCCACATCTTCTGCCACAGCTTTAAATATGCAGTCCAGGCCTGTCCACTTAACTACTCTGATCACATGGTTAGTAGTAAGCTGTCGGCCTTTTTTCCATTCCAAACAGAAAACCTTTAAAATTTGCATGTTAGTGTAACATCTCCTGCCTTTTGCTATGTAAAAGCTATTTGCCAGCAGATGTTAAATAAGCCCATGAAATAGAACAATACATAACCAAAGAGGAGGAACAGGCTAGTTTTCCTGGGTGTATGTACACTGCCCTGCATTAGAAGCGATATTCATTTTGCATACTGTGTGAATGACAAAGGTCTAAGGGCTTTTCCAGGTGGTGATGATGTTCCTGGCTCAGTGGGGATATGGCAGTCATCTCAGTCTCACTGGGTGTACGTGCACACCCCAGATGCTTTGGCAATGAAGCAGCTGGACTAATGGAAGGAACAGGCTCATATTTTCCTGGGAATAACATCCTAGGAACCTACAATGTAAGGAAAGGCATATGCACATTGTGCCATATACTCTAGGAAAAATGAAGAAATTAGTACATTACAGGCAAATTGGTACTGAAATGATTTCCAAGTCAGTTTCAAGTCTTAAGAGCAAAACTAATGTTCTGGAAGCACTATAAGGTATGAAACTCAGGTGTAGGAAAAGGAGCAATGTGAAAAAGGCACTGGTCTAAAATGAACAATTGTCACAGGATCCAGAAATATAATAGAAGTATAAAGCAGTACAGATAAAGAGGAAGAATAGTTTTCATATAACCATCATGTGAAGCAGAGATTGGTAGGCTTTTAGAATGAAGCCCAGAAAATGAAGACAGAAGAATTAAAAGGACAGAAAAAATAAATACAACAAGAAGCATCATCTTTTAACCAACTGTAAAAAATGTGTAATTAACACTTTTAGCAGATAACAAGACTAATTTCCTGATACACAGAGTAGGAAATTCTAAAAATACAAAAATACATAGCTAAACACTGTACCATATTGTACTAAAATAGAATGATTCTTGATGCAATACACTCACTATCGTGTATGTAGATACATACAGTAAAAGACTTGCAAGATGATTTTATACTGCTTTTCTTCAGGTTCATTTCAGTATAATTTCAGATGTTTCTTGCAGTCTCAACAACAAACCAAGCCAAGGCATCATGACTTGACAGACCAGTTTAAGGACATTTGAAAGGGCTGAGTGCCAAGACCAATCTATATTATTGACCCCACAAATGTTAACACGTAGCTGGATAGAAGTGGAGGTCTACCAAAACATTAGGCAGAAAAACAAGACTTCTTCTAAAAAACATGCACTTATGAAAGATATTGGATGTTAAACAGAGAAACTTCATCATGGAAGAAGAAATTCAATAAATCTTAGCCAAAAACTTGTCTCCTCCAGAATTAGGAGGACATGCTGAGTGTGTTAAGGATATGGACACTGGATGCTGGTAGAGAGTTAGAAGTTATCAAACGCAAACCAATAACTGTGAGGAAAAGAGGACTTCCCATAGAAACTTTACAAGCAACTTAAACCTAGCGGTGCGATCCATATCAACAGTACAAGACAGACCAAGGTAGGTGGTCTCAGTAGATAACGGGTGTTAGAAGATCTTTACAGACTATATTGGAAAATTATTTGAGACTCTCATCAGTATCTTCTTGATCCAGTACCTATTAAAATGTATGCTAAAGCTCCCCATACCTTCATTCTTACAAGACAAGGGGTAAGGTGGCAACTAGAAACAAGACTTCACTAATGGATCAAGAAAAATTACACTGCATAAAAAGAGGACAGTGACAATAAACAAATCTGTACTTTAAGTATTTATGATAACTATCATGAATTTATCAAATGAGTTATGAAGAGCTCCAGTACATGGGGGTCAATAAATAGTTTAACACAAATAAAACAGAATTCAAACTGTAGTTCAAATCCCCTCTGGTTGGATTTCTGGCTTTATGCCTTGCTGAAATTCCCTTTTTCTATGACCAAGTAAGAAGCTAGCTGAATTATTGCCTGGTTAGCAATCAGAATAAAAACAGAGGGTGAGAAAAAGCTTAGAGCTTCACAAGGACGCAAGGACAGTGAAAAAATGGCCTAGTCAGTCATAGAGCTGAAGGTCAGGTTGTTGTCTTGAGTGTTATCTACCATTGCTAGATATTGGAAATCCTTATAAAGAGTCAGAAAGGTGTTGCATATTATGTGGGAGGTTTAACAGCAGTAAAGCTATTATTGCAGGAGCAATTTCTGAAAGCCTAACAGAAAATCTAACTCTTTAGTTCCAAACACAAAACTAGCTTATCATGCTTATCGTTGAATTCCCATTGGAAGCTCCCCAAATTCTACCTTCTCTTGTGTTTTTTTTTTTCTTTTTTTAGTGTTTTTTTTTTTTTCCAAAGAAGTGCTTACTGCCTTCAAACCTACACAGCTGCTTACTTTCTACTGGCAAGGAAGAAATTAAATGAAACAAGCCAGAGGCAGGATATTAATGCAGAGTGCATTAAAAGAAAAAAATGATGGTAAGAACAGGGTACTGACTGATTTATAAAAATCAATCACATACTTTTGGCTCAATGTCATGTTATAAAAAGAAAAATAACCCTGTTTACATGAACAGGATGATTAATCACTGTTTTCCTACTATGTAAGAGAGGCAATTTTTATTTCCTTTTTTCTTTCATATTATTTGTAGGCAGTAACATCGTTGTTTTATAATATAAATCTAATAATTGTATCCTGATTACAGTGAATTCAATGTGTTTCTGTAGTTAAAGGGTCTGTCAGCAGCCATTCTGAAACAAACTTTCAGGCATTTTAAAGTAGTCATAACAATACAACAGTGGAAGAAATTTGACTTTTATGAAGTTGTATTAAAGAAGCAAATATTACAAACTCGGATATAATATTTGTAGACCGCATTGTATAGCACTAGATTGAAAGGCAAACATTTGGAGCTGGGTTATTCTGTGGTGTTTGGTTGTTTTTTTTTTTTTTTTTTTTCCTTTTCACATACTTGGAAAAAAATCAGTAAATTTTCAAGTAATTTAAAATGTGACTGCTCAAGGTGCAGCTATTAATTACAAATTTGCAAAAGTTTATTACAAGTGGAAAGGAGGCTTTTTTCCCTACTTTGCCAGCTCTGATTATTGCAAGATAACACCCACTACTGATATTTCAAATCATAATTTTAAGCAATCTTACATTTTGAAAGTCAATAAATCTGCATTGTCACAATTAGCACCTTTACGTCCAAACATATCTCTTTCCTGGGATACATACAAAAGGGAAATTAGAGCACATGGAAGAACAAGACTTCAAACCTACAGCTGCAATGAAGACCCAGTGTGTCACTCCAGCAGATTATCTCTGCTTTCTACACCATGAAGTGGTAAGAACTAAGGACTTAGATGAAACTCCCTAGCAATCCTTGTACTACTGAGAAATGGAGAACAACTGGGTGAGAAAGTCTGTGATAAGTGCAGGGAGGTAAGAACACATGGACCACAGTATTGTCTGCACTACCTCTTCCATGGTGTGATGCATGGAAGAAGTTCAGCATTTAAAGGTGGGCTGAGGAACAGCTGCATCGTCTTGTTTTCACATCTGTGGTGTGAAAATCTACCTAGAGAGAAATCACCTACCAGTGATTCCAACTCAAAATTTTCTAACATTTCTTCACTTCTTAGGTTGCGAATATCCACATTTACTTGTACAGAAGTGTTAATTCTAAAGGCAATCTAAAAGCATTTTAAAATTATTTCACACAATCCAGGAGAAGATGCTGACATAAATGCTGTTAGTAAAAATATTTTTTTTTATTTTTTTTTTCCCCCCAAGATCAAGTAAGATTTAACAAAATAGTCAAGTGGGATGATATTCTAAGGAAGAGTATTATTTACATAGTGTCATCTTCACAGAAATTTTTAGCCATCTCTGAACTGCTGTCAAGCAACAACCAGTATATACATCTACTTGAACTTCTTGACTGTCAAGTATTTTGAGAGAAAAGTCTTAGCTATGTTCCAGAATCATGCATAATTCCTTCAGGTGGTAGGACAACAAAGGCTTATTTCCTAGTCATGAAGAATATAAAATCTTAATTAAATTCTTGTCAGTGGTGAAAGCACTCTTTTCTAATTAAAGATCATTGACTGCCATCCTATACTTGCATAGCTGAAATTAGACTATATTAAAATAATTTACCAAAATAAGCACACAAATACAATCACAGGTAACTGATTAAAAGTCCATTGATTAAACACATGCAAAATGTTGTTAATACGAAAGAAACGTTGCCACTTACAGAAAACCTGTATGTTGCCATTTAGGACACGTGAGCTTCCACTGGTAGAGCATTTATGCCTCTTATTACCTATTGCTGCCTTTGAAAGCTAGCTTTATGATATATCAGTAGAAAAAACATTATGAACCTTATAATTCAGACCCCTTTTATTCTTCAATTTCCTTTCATTTTAAACTTTCAGAGCATAAAATTTGCCTCTATAACATTAACACCATCCCTGTTTCTGATAGTGCCATGTTATTAAAAGAAAATTATTCTCCTTTTCTATTAGAAATATTCTTCACTTATACTGTTGCTTGGAGTTATCTTTGTCTATTGCTAGTGTGTTAGCAAAAGAAAAGAATGTGATGAAACAAAGGAAACCCCAAGTCTAAGAAAATGATAAATACGTAACTGTGAGCAAAACCCATTTTAATTTGAATATTGCAGACTCCTGGCAGTCTCAGGTCAGAGGGCAGAGATGAAGATAAGGAAACATGAATATCAGCTGAAACTTCCACCCAAGACAAACAAGCTTTGAGGACCTAAACAACTCCAACGGGTTCCTTTTGATAGCACTGTCCATGACTTCTGTGGTCAGTATTTGACAAGGTGGATTCAAATGGTTTTCTTTCTGTCTCAGGCAGATCTAAAGGGATACCGATCCTTAATTACTTCCAATGATATTTGGAGTCATCACTCTAATACAAGGTCTGTATTAGAAAGTCTATGCTTCAACTTGTCTATTATTAATCTGGGAATCCGAAGTCACATATTGTCATGGAACTTCACTAAATACTTGCATTGCTTATATGCTATTTTTCTTTCCTATTTCTGGGAATGAACTACTCCTAGAATAACCTCTGGGGCAAAACCAGCTTTGTCATTTCATGTGATCAAGCATCATCCTGAAGGGCAAGTGCACGAGGTGCAGCTTTGGTTGCATTCTTGCAGATTTCATGTACAAAGCAGTCTTTATGTGGCTACAGCTTTGCAGTGGCATTTAGCCGAGTGGTGTGTGAATAATTTCTTGAGATAGCACACAAAATTGCTCATGGTAAGCGTTTCAAGATGTTGCTTAGGGCTCAGTAAAACTGAAAATTATCTTTTTTTAAATTCAGGGAAACATCCCAGGTTTAACTAAACCACGATCTCCTATCAAGAAGCAAGTTGGAAAATCTTATTCAAAGACTGATGAAAAGCAGAAGCCGGTTAGAACTTTCAGGTTGAAGCAGCAGCACAAGATCTGATGCAAACACCATTGTCTCTCTTTCAAAAGATGATATTTTATGTATTGTTTCATTTGTTGACGTCTGAATTATTTTGTATGCTCATACCAACTGACAAAGAGAAAACAGAGAAAAAAAATAGATGAAATTGTTTAGATAGAAAGAATTCCATTTAAGCGTAATTCCCCTGATAGCATTAATTTGGTAAAAGCCCTGGTACATGACCCAATCCTAACCTTATATTGAGCAGTCAAAGATAGCAAAAAAACTCATTGTCAATTCCAAGCTGCAATTGCACTTGTTTGCCACCAACAAAGGCACCTTATGTCACGTGCGCAAAGTAACTAATAAGTGCCTGATTGAAGTTTTGACTTCTATTAGTCTAGCCAAGGCCAGAGCAATTTTCTGGGTTTGAATGTCCAGGGTTTAGTTGGACTCCCCTGAGGATAAGCAGGAAACACCACTAGACAAAAGATGCTCTGTGGCTGAACAGCTTCTTTTGCATTCAGTGCCACTGCACTGCTCCAGCTGCTCTAGCCTAGCTAATAATTATATTTTTGTATGTCAGCCCTGGTTGCCAATAAAGACAAGGACATTATTCTTAAACAACATATGAAAGTGTGATAATCAAGACGTTGCTTTCAGTCCTGGTGTATTTCTGAGGATTTTGATAGTACCACTTCTCCAGATTATATCACAATCTTTTGTTCAGGTGCCACAGTAATACCTGAAGGACTGTAATTCGCAAACAGGCAGATGAGGACTAAGTCAGCATCTGTGATGCTACATTTTTAGTGTTTTTGGGAATCCGTGAAATTATAACCATACTAACACAGAATGACTGACAATTCTAGAAACCTCATGCTCACCAGTGAATGCCCAAACCCCCCACCTGATTCAAAGTCTGTGTAACAAGCACTGACTTTAGCGGGATTTGAATCAGACTTTCCAGGTTTACTATGTTAACTATGAATTGCCTGCACTACACTGGTATTGAAAAGTACAGTCATTTTCGGCCAACCTTCTTTCTGCTTATACCTTGCAGGGTGTATGCTGTATTGCAGGTTATTACTTGGTTTTATTAAATCCATTTTCAGGCCCAGAGGCTAAATCCTAAAGTCCTTGCCCAGCCCTTCTCTTCTTCCCCCACACCAACATCCCCACTCCCTGCAATGGGAGCCTGAAATCAGTGGAAGTAGAAATGATCGAATCGGCTTAAATTTACCATCAGCTTTTTGTTAACTGGTTTATCGTGCCATACATTTAATCATATACTATAAACATACTTTATAGTAGTGTTATGCTGTATGAGCATTAACAAGGAGGGAAGGGATTATCTACAGAACTTTTTTACTTGTTCTGTAAATTCGGTCATGACGTGTTTCCACCAGAGGAGATTTTATTGAAGCTATTATTTATCTGGTGATTCAGTCAGCGCAGACCCATAAGATCTGCAAAGTTTACAAGGTGCTAAACAAAACCCAAAACAACCAGATGAACTTGGATGGATTTCAGGATATTATTATATGGGATACAAAGTATGAGTCCTGAGTGTTCAGAATGGAAGACAATGTTTTATATTTCGAGGGTCAGATAAAATAAGATTTTTCCGTTCCTTTCTGGGATCAAAATTGAATAGGAATTGTTTACTGAGGTCTGAAATCCTGGATTAAACAGTAATTCCCCTAAACCTGCTGAAAATTGTTATTATTAGGTTATTAACGCATGCAGTCTTCTGCTAAGAAAAGGGCTCCAGTTGTAGGGAGTCTGGAAAAAACGCTGTTGTCTGTCCCATGCAGGTGCTGTTGGAACTAAATGAGCTAGGATCACCACATATTCCACATCTATTACTTTAAAATTATTTCTGTTACTAAACTCCTTGCCATCTCCTGAAAGTAGATGCCTGCATCTGAGTGTGTGAAGTATCTGAGGACTTATTTTACAGAGCAGTATCTGTGCATGTAAAATATGATGGGTAGCTTGGCATTTTCACACCACAGAGTGGTGCAAAGAAAGTTTGTAACTTGTCCCACAGTGCACAGAAAGTCCCTGGGGATTTTCCAGGTCTTTGTGACATAAGGAGACTGTTCTCCTTACATGGGACCAAGGAAAGCGAGGGAATTGTGCTGCATTTTTTATATAATCCCTTCCACACACATTGCGCAGGAGGCTGTGCTGGCAGCCCCAGAGCTGCTGTTACGCTACTGTGTAAGGACACAGGTCACTATTCTGATGAGTTCCCTTACAAACAGGGCGGCTAACAACACTGAAGGAGGCTGACTTCCATCAGAGATTATGTTTTCTCTTATGCTGAACACAGTGACCATTTAGCAAGAGACAAAACCAGGAAAAGGAAATCGGCACAAGTCTGCTTTGGCTGAAATAACACTCAGCTGGAACACTCACAAAAAATACACTAAACTGAAACAAAACCCTCAACTTTTTCCACATTTTTTAAAAGGAAATTTTTAGATACCCTTGTGCCTAAAAAAAGGTGTTCATATTACCTATTATAAATTTGCTCTTGGGTATAAGGCATAGGCAGGACTCTCCAAGTTTACAGTCCATGCTAAACAGAGGGGGAATGAGGGAGGTTATTGCATAAAACTTCCCCCCATAATTGCTGCGGTTACATCCAAGCTGTAACAAGAGAATGGATACACATTGACTCAGAATTACCTATGTGTTTTTGATAAATGCTAACACCTTCAGGGAAAATCAGAACCTTTTAATAGACAAAATCCTTTCAGTCCAGTGTAGTTGCTATAGAAGATCATCACTTGCATGTCTATCACAACATTGGAAAGCTTTTTAAAGAAGCAATGATTACTGAAACCATGAATAAAATTGGTTAAAATTGAACCTCGTCAATCAGCTGACAGAACAGAAACATGCCAGTTAATTTCCAGAAGCCTTTAGGCATGTATTTATTATTTGATTTCTAATCAAAATTATATACAGAACAGGAAAAAGTGCAATTACTGGTCTGTTGTAATACCAAACAAGTCCAAAAAGCTATGGATAGTTGCAGCTGCACATTTATAAACCAATATACTTACATGCTGCCAAGACTAATACTCTTTATTTGATTTCTGGCTGCAAAAACCCAATGATGTATGTTAACCTGGCTATCTGATTTTCAGCAAGGATATCTAAGTACTATTTAACATTGACAGTTATAGATAGCTTAGCATTTAACTGGAGTCTCCCTTGACCTCAATTACCACATTAAAATATTGTTAACAAATTTAGAGTCAAATTGGCATTTATTATACAAGATTAGGTTCACTCTGAGTAATTTACATATTATCACCACGACTGCCAACTGCTTACATGTTCATGCAGTTTGGGGAAAGCAGCCAATATTAATATTAGCAGGGCAGATGCAATGACAAATAATAAAGTTTTATGCCCATGGCAAATTGGAATTTTCCTTTTGACAGCAATGGCCAAGGATTTCCCCCACAAAAGCTATTATCCTACACACTGCCTATATCATTTACACCACAGTTCAAAGAGTTCATATATACATAGGGGAAAATTTCCATAATTTTTGACCCATGTGAACTGTTTTTCCATAGTTGGAAATGTTTTTTTGTAACACTGTATGCCTGATGCTTTTGTACCAGTGACTGTTATGTATTTCAGTATTAGTGTTTTATCAACATCAGTATTGGAGATAACATCATACTGTTTATTTTCCAAATTTTCACACGATTATGTGTTCACAGTGACACCTAAAAATGAGAATGAAAATGTGTGCATGTTTACTCATGCACGAAATGTACAAAAGTAAAATACATATGCATATGTTTCACTTGTGCCTCTTAGGTTAACAGGTTTTCCAATATTTTAGAATTGATGACTGTCTCCTGTTTCAACCTATTTTTAGTGCCCTTTAAATTTTAGTCATAAGGGAATAAGTCACACAGCATTAGTAATCTAACTTTGATCAGCCTTCAGAGTCCCATGAGGAAAAGTCATGAAGCTTCTGGTCAGTTCGCAGTCGATCCCTAATCAGACAAAATGCCTAATGATTTCAGTAATGATTTTATAAGGACTCCGGGATTTGTCGTACCATTATTAAGCGAGTGCTTCCAATTTGCCCTGAATCTATAAGGGTTTTTAGTGCACTAGGGTAGATCTCATAAGAAAGGCTTTCTTAAAGACAGATTCCGTAGTGTTGGAGATTTCCAAAGTATGTAATCCCTTTAGCAGAAACATCAATTTATCTCAGCATGCTGTAAAAAGCATAATAGGAAACAAAACTACAAATCCAGAGATCAGTTTCTGCCTGATATTCAACCTTAAGTCCTTTCTGAGACCTGCAGACCCTGACATTCTGTGCAATTATTTGGTTGCTTCTAAAATATTATTTTGCTTAGTTTCATTGTAAATCTTTGGAATTGCAAACAACTGTATGGCTAGTCCACTGAAACTGCTTATTTTATTGGTTGAATATTTGAAATGCTTTTATTCTAGCTTGCCCAACTCTGTAGACCTACAGTCCTTCACCTTGCCTGTATGTTTTTTCTTTTCAAGAGGGAAAAAGTGTTTAGGGTAAACTAAAGGGAGAAACTTTGTATGGAAGGTCATAGAGGTCTTCAAAGAATGTAATCTGCCTGAAGACATTTTCTATGTGAATCAGACAGAATCTGATGGTCTTTTTGAAGAAGAGATCACAGAATTCCCTAAAGACCTTTCTACTTGCAAAAAACATGACACTCCTACTCCTAAACTCCTACCAAGAGACAAAATAAGGCGCATTTAAACTCAAGTGAGGTTCCAACCCTAAAAGACACTCAGTAAACTTAAGCAAGACTTTTGGGTTTAGAACCGGAGCCATGTGGGAGTTTTTATAGAAAACACACACATTAGTCAAGTCCAAAATACTTCTTGTACATAGAGATAAATCAAAATAATCATGGTGGTTTTTTTTTAATAAGGAAAACTAATACATTTTGAAATAGTTAATCCTATACTAGATGTTTAAAATTAACAAGTTTACACAAAAGACAGATTATATGAGTGAAATTAGAAAATTATGCAGACTTGTTATAAAAGGCAAGAAACTGCCCTTTTAACAGCATGTTCTGTTTCTAAAGAGTCAGAACCCTGTGACAACCTCCTCTCAAGGGGCTGTGTTCAAACTCATACTGAGGAAAGAACAAATCAGAGAAGATTCCAAGTAGTGAGACTTGGTTCCTGTGTACACCATTGCTAATTCTTGAGCAATATATGACTCTTTAGAAATGCCTCAAGTCCTTCACCTCCGTAAACCAAAAGAACTGCAGAGTCAGAATGATTGGAACTGTCAGTTTTAACTTTAATTGCTAATTTAACACATCACCGCACTTTTTTTGTGTTTCTGCCTTCCTCATGATCTCATTCATGTTCATTGGTGCAACCTTAAATTTAAAGCAGGAAAGTAGGACTCCTGGTCCTTAGATCCAAACTTGTCTCTATCTGCTCTTCGGACATTGGAAGTAATTCGTTATTATGCAGATCAATTTGCATTTTCGTATTTGTTATGAATGCCCTCCCATTACAAGGGCAAAATGCACAAACATAGAATTATGATTTTTCTTAGAGATGTTATGAAACAGGCCCTAGATCATGCAAAGCATTATTGACATGATTTTTTCCAGTGGTCGTGGTGAGGAACTGAGGAAGGCAGGAGCTTGACTGAACATCTGGTCCCTGAGGACCACACTGGAAGCCTGTGCAGATTTTTCACTATTGCATTTACAGTTAAGCAGGATGCCACTGAATTAATGGCTTGCTCCGGTCAGGTATGTCTGGTCTTCTGGAGCCTAGGAGCCTTTGATAGCTTCGGACAATATGTTCTACATAGTGGTCCCTGTGCAAATACTGGCCAAAGTCACAAACCAGATATACTTTTATTTTGCTTACCTACAATGAGGTAAACTGATGTACTATCCAGAATATAGCTTACTTACCTATGAAAACGAATATTAAGAACCGAATAGCACAGTAACTGCTGTCCTGGAAATATTATACACTGACTGATCCCTGGTAACTAGATTGACATGGTAAATCTAGCAATATGTGTATCCATACACATTAAATGTAGCCAGCTACTGAAATCCACTTCATAGACCTTAAAGTCAGGTTCACCTGGACTACCAGTGCATTGTCAAGCCTATTACTAGCCTCAATGGGGAGACAGCAAATGTAACTTGACAAAAAAATTGCTTCCTATGAGCTGAAATACCAGCTACGGCACCTTGCAAGGATGTGCTTCTCTAAAATACCTTACTGGATGGATCCCCAACAGAAAGCACAAGATCTCCCTGACATTTTCAACAGTTGCCATCTTCTCTGGTGAGTAGAGAACTGACCGACTGCCAGGTTCACAAGCTGCAGGTTTCTCTCCCTACAGCCTCATGATTTGGATTCCGTACAAGTGAGCTCCCTTCACTTTGCCATAGCACTCAAGTAAATCCAGTTTAGAGCTTGGTTTACCAGTGGATTAGTATTCAGCTGCTTTATTCTGGGCCCTCTGCTTCAACTCTGCATTTTTCACAGATTCTTGATCTTTCTAGTCCTCAGGAAAGCAGGTGTCCTTATATGCATCTTGAGTTTTTCAGTGAAATCTAATGTGCTTGCTGAAAATCCTTATAATACAGAGTGTAAGTGCCCAGTCACTACAACAATGGCTGCTGGAGCACTACAGTAAGATTTATTGCTTGCCAATTGTAACGTGAATGTGCGCCTTCACACAGTCTCAGAGGAACCAGGCAGTTCTTATACAATTACAGTGCCATCCTATACACCTCAGACTCAACCCTCCTGTAGATCAGCAACTCTTACTATAAAATGCCAGTAACCTAATAACAGTACATTAGACAGTTTGTGAACCTCCTCTCACTCTTTAAATACATCTTGCAAAAGGAAAAGAATACTAAAACATGCTCTGTAACTTGACCATTTCAAGGCAGGGCTAGATGCCATTCCGGAGTGCAAGAGCCCTCACAGAGAAAGCTATTGCAGCAATCTATGGACTGAAAGGAAGACAGCTGATTTTTCTTACCTTTCTATTTAAAAGACTTCTGTGTGCATCACAGAAGCTTTTCAATTTTATTATAACAACTCATTACTTCTTTTTATTGCAGACTTGGTGGAGCCTTCTTGCAGAAATTAATCATATGATTAACTGTGAGATGGTCTTTTAATACTGTATAGACCATATATTGTTAAATGTCCTTCTTGACCCTTTATTTGCAATTTGGGTATTCTCATAGGACAGAAAACAAGAGACGAATCAATGCAATAAGATATTTCATCCAGTGCTTCCTGCCCTACCCCAAACTCACATTATTTTAAATCTTATTATTCAAGGAAGGTATGGGATCAAATTTACAACTGTCAGAAACCATTACAGTCAGCAGAGCTCTACCTACTTATTCTAACAGGGAATCTGGCCAACATCATACATTTTATCTTTGATTACCTTAACACCTTAAACAGGGGAAGTTTTGCAATACAACTATGACAAAGAAAAGAAACTCCAAATTAAAGACCCTATCCAAGACAAGATGCACAACCTTTGAAGGCAATGAGCTTTCACATAAGGTTGCAAATAGAGGTCATGAAGAACAGATATATTCAAAACAGACAAAATGGGGAAAAAAACCCCAAAATATAAGCTCCATTACCCTTAAGACTTGGGGATGGAACCCTTATATCTATACGTGAGCCTACAGCTGGCTGCACAGAAACAGCTCCTTTCTTTTGGTTTGCCCTTTAAGTGGTGGAGCTGCAGTTGCCATTTTTTTCAAGAAATCCAATCTGCAAATTTAAAATGGAAACCCAAATGCTTCCATCTGCTTGACGTTTTTAGAATGCACCCACTGCTTATTTCTATCTATCTCTTGGAGGAGTTGTACTTGAATGAGCAGAACCCCATCGCCTATTGCAGCAGCCACCCCAGCACTGCTCTTGCCTGAGCACCTGAGGCATGTGGTAGCTGAAATTTCCTTTGAATTGGAGTAATGTTTTCATCCCAGGTGAAACCAGCTCCACTAACCACCACAACCTCTGAGGTTACTTGTTGTCATTTCAGAGGTTGTAAAAGAATCTACTTGTTTTAATCTGCAGCTCTGTCTAATGGCCAAAGCAGCCCTCTAAGGGCAAGAAATAAAAGAGTTGAAAGACCTATTGAATACTTTTCAGACTTTTCCAGTGGGTCAGTACACGGACTTTTAGGTTTTCAGTGCTTAGGGGTTTAGTTTTCAGTTTTAGACATTTCACTATATATGTTGTAACTGTAACTTTAGTTTATGCTATCAAATATGTTAAACAAATATTTATATCCAGCATATTCAATTGAAGATTTACACTGACATGTTTCAAATATGACTCACTCAGTTAATATATTTGTGGACTAGCCGTAATAATCAAAGGTATCTAAGTGCCTAAGAGGGAAGATTGGTGTCTCCTTAGACATTTGTGCCAATCTACCATGGATTTTCCCTAACATCTTAAAATGCCTATGTTGTTTTGTAAACCTGCTCTGGAGAGTGGAGCTCGTCACTGGTCAACACTGATTATGCCTGAGAAAAAGTCTTTATAAAAGTCCTTAACCTTTTAAGTCAGCTATCTTTGCTGTTGATGTAATGCTGTAATAGAATCTGGTACATGCACAGATATTTAGGAGTTTCAAAATGGTGCATGGAAAAGTCAGCAACATTAATTCTTTATTTTACAACCAAGTAGAATACAAACTGCTGAATTCAAATACTACTTGCTGATATTCTACCACTTGTACATTTTCTTAGGACTGAAGGATCAGGCAGAGCTGAAATGCAGAGTTTGTAGTGGGCTGGCAACTGCAGCGAGAGCTGAGGCACCTCTAGAGGAGATCAGCACCCAGCAGGAACAACAACAGTGTTCAGCATGTGGATAATGGGAAAAAAAAATTCAGGCTCAGAAATGGGATTCTCTTCTCACCACAAGCATAAATCAGGAATAACTCTTCTGAAATCAAGAGAGGTCAATCACAGAGAGAGAGGAAAATCAGACTTTGATGTATCTAGATATAAACCCAACACATACTACATTTACCAAAACCTTTCTACCATCACTTTTTTCCTGACAGAGATTGTGTGCAAGTCTGCTGCTCACCCTAATGTGTATTATATAGATATGTGAAAGCTGATGCAAGTGAATATGCATCTTCTCTAGCAATCTTCTCTAGCTTATTTTGGTGCATTGCAAGACAGTCCAATATTATCCACTTCAGCATAAACTTGTCTTTTCAGCTATTTGTAAAGAGAATGAAGTGTGTGCCCTCTGCTGCAGTTCTACTCAAATCCATCTATCATTTTATTGACCTGCTGGGAAAAAAAAGTCCCCTGTTTTCTAGCACACATGTTGGGGTTCCTCATGACAACAGAGCAGAGACATTTCTGAAGGTTTTAAAAAAGCTGTAGATGCTTTCCCTTTGTGTAAATGTGTGGTATAAAAGAAAAAAGACAAATAAGTGTCCTTACAGGAATTGTGTCTTGCAGAAAACAGTGACTTAGTTAACAAATCTTGAATCACAGTGACGAAATGAAATTCTTACTGTAGATTAAAAAATACATAGAAGGAGTCCAGCACTGACAGAGAACCCAACACAGGAGCTAAGCAGCATAGGATTTGCCAATCCTTTATTCTGGGGCAGCTGAGCCTGGTTTTCCCCTGGCACAAGGCACCATGTGAAGAGCTGCCCCACTCTGTATTTACCTGGCTTGTCTGTGGCCATAGTTCCCTAAAGCTTAGATTAACCCCAGCTCTTTCCTGGCTGCTCCCCTCCATCCCAAGTCAGCTCAGACCTGCCTGGGAGAGGCTCTATGGCCAGGGACTCTGCAGGTCAGTGCAGGACTTTTCTCTCACTGGAGGAAGACCCTCCCCTCTGTGGGTAGGAGGGAAGAGGCAGAAGTCCCATAACACATACTGTGGCAAGGAGTTCACGCTGCACCTGCACCTCATGAAGCTTTGCCATGCAGAAGTGAGTGACCAGGGGAGTTTGCGGCTTCAGGAGATTAAGACATTGTATTAACCCCAATCTCCTTTATTAATGCAGTATAAGGCATATCAGGTGAATACAGAAGATAAAACACCACTTTAATATAGGCCAGTTCATTGGCAGAAGCTGACATGATGTTGCACTTTGTTAGAGTACAGACCTTCTCTCAATCTGCTCTTTGTGCTCTTGTTACCCACAATGCATTCAGATGCTTGCTCCCTGTTACAAATTCTGCACTACAGATGGTTTCATGAACTGAAACCATATCACAGCTGCTGAAGTGTTTTCAAGTTATGAATGCCATTTACTCTCTCAGTGTCTTCCAAGTTTGGTGACGTATGTTAAGTTTCCTGCCTATAAGCCAGTTGGTCCTCACCCGCTTTGTTTGATAGGTGGATAGGAACACGAGAGAAAAAGCAGAATACGGTTCTTTGATGTTATCAGCATTAAACCTGTACCTGTGTTTTACCAGTCATGAAATCCCCAGCCCAAAATGATACATCAGCATTTTTTATAAGATGATGGTGAAGGGAGACAGGGTATTAGTCTGAGTAAGCTATACCATGTCACAATTTGGTGTGATCGTAGTCATACCATTTCACTTTTCCATCTACTTTTCCAGACAGCAAATAAGGAAAAATAGCATATCAATACTTCCCAGAGTTGGATATTCATGTTTGTAGAATATTCAGATACTATTGGAATGGGACTATTTTATTCCCAAGATTGATGGATATCAAATCAAGAAAAAATTGGCTGTTCAGATTGTCTATGCTGATTTTGTTCCACAGATGAATCCAAGTACCCTTATGGAGTCCTGAAATCCCAACTTCTCACATAGCATAAAAATGCTGTTTTTAAAGCTGTGATCTTATTTGAAGCAGCAGTCCTTAAATCTTACAGTCCTTTTACACCTTTTGTTTGATCTCCTCCCATTTTAATTCCCAGTACCTGTCTTCATGCCTTTTTCTAGCAATATCTCTCATTTCTGACTGCAAGCAGGTAGCATACGGCTGGCTGAGGAATTGTAGCTCCACCCAGAAGTTCCTTGTACAGCAGGGAAGCCCGAGCTATCTTACTACTGACAGAATGAGAAATCTCAGCTCTGGGTTATGCCCCTATCACTGTCTTTGCTATGTTTGTAGTTGAAAAAAGGTACAATTTGGAACTTAGAAATCAATGGTAGTTGGTCTTTGTACAAATTCACTTTAAGTGCAAGACTCAATTTTATGTGATATCATACTGATTGGAAATCAATTTTTACCATAAAAAAGTGTTTTTAGGCATCTCATTCTTAAAGACCTGGATCACAACCATGAAACAGGAAAGGAGCATTTGTCTCCATATACATAAAGAGTCAGACCTTAAGAACTTCACAAAAAATCAAAAGTGAAATGTTGATGCAAATGTCCAGTCATTCAAAGCTTGTTTAGCAGATTTGTGAAAACACAACAAAACACACCCCACAAATGGAATTGTTTCAAAATCTTTCCCAATACAGATAATGTACAGCTGCAACACAATAAATACACTGTGTAATCTCACTCTGAGAGGAGTAATGGCAACATCACACACATCTTTCAAGATATAAAATGTGTAGCTGGCTGATTCACACACCTATCCTCCCCTGCTGCACCAGTCTTTACAATTGCACAAGAAATTAGGGAACTGAACACACAAACCCATCAGTTCAGACTGCTCTCCTTTCCATTTTGCTGCAGTATAGTTAGTAACCAAATGAATTGCTTTGAACTCCTAGATTCTTATCCAGCATTATGCTTCACAGCAACACTCAAATAATGCCATACTTTCTAACTGCATGTATTTGGGATCCTACTTCAAGATAATTTTACATGTTCTCTGACCTTGTCTAACACTCTTGGTTTGGCTCCATCTTCTCTGAGATAGAAAAGAAAAATATTTCTTCCTTTCATATTTACAAGGCACATCTTATTTTCCTTGAATCTGATGACCCTCACTGCCAGAGGTCAGTTCCTGCCTCTCTTCATCTCATCCCATCACCTTTTTTGTCTTTTTTTTTTTTTTTTTTTTTAAAAGCAAATCCCCCTCCGGGGTTTC
>NW_010123550.1:64511-86392 GCF_000699245.1 Pterocles gutturalis
AAGAGCACATCCTCTCCTGGGTTGTCCCTGTCAATTGGGTTGGGGTTTCCCAGGAGCATCTGTAAAACTACAGAGGGATTTCATTACCCTCACCTAAATGTCAGTTTAAAAGCGCCATTTCCTATGATGCCAGCCAAGCCCTTGATAAAATGAGTTCAGGCCGGTGCTGAGCTACTGCCTGATACTCTGACACACGGTACCCTGCGGCCCCTGTTCTCATACCTGCTCCCTGGCTGGGCACAGTGCCAAGGACAGGGTCTTCAAGCAACAGCCATCTGCCTTATGGCAATACAGCTGATAGTGGTCTGAATTAGCCTCAGAAATGCCACCGATTTGGTGATGCTAAATGATTTGTGTGGAACTAGAACACATATCTATCTCTAGATGACTTCAGTATTTTTTTCCCAAACCAGTATTTCTCACTCCTTCAAATCTTTAACTTACAGAATACAGGTTAGGTCAATCTTTCTTTCCAAGTCATACTTTCAAAACCCTAAATCATACATCTGTTTGCCTTCCACTGCACTTTTACAAGCTCACTCAGCAATGTCCTTCCTATAATACATTGCAGAATTGCAGATATTCCAAATGGAGTCTGACTAGTGACTTTCAAACTGGCAGAGTACCTGCAGCAGTAGTAACATGCGCTTGCATTTGTACTTCTGCCAACATTTTCTGTTGAAGACCATATTTGAAACTCTAGTTTCCCACAGCAAGATAGGAACTGGTGCATCTCTGAATGCAAAAGCAAATGGCCTAAACCATAATAGGAGGGGTTGCTTCCCAAACATATTCCTCTGAAGGTGGCAGAAACCCTTTCAGAGTAATTCACATATCTAATCCCCTACAAGCAAGCTTAGCACACTGAATATATCCACAGCAGTGACTTTAGGTGTTGTAAGCATCAGTATTAAATCAGCAACATTTATACCCAGTTAATCAAATGAATCCAGAGCCAAAACCTCAGAGTGGTTCTAAGGGCTTCCACCCTCTTTGATTTCCTGTTCTTCAGATGAGATGCACATTACAATCTCCTTAGTAAAACTCCCTTGGCGAACTTTGCAGCAACCCTTCAGTACAGCAGTCTGGCTCAAATCCATCTCCTACAATTATATTTCACTATCAACAGCCACTCCTTCACAGTCTTAGCCTACTGTCCTGAAGCATAGTCTAATATACAGTGCCTGGGAACTGCTGCATTATATCTTGGAGAGGGCATCATTTTAACACCTAGGATATTGATTCCAATTTAAACTTTGTTTAAATTGATGCTTTAGGACAAAAGATACCACATAGAATAACTGCTAATGATCACCACCTCTCCTTCAAGATTATGTCTGTTGCTGGGTTACTGCTTGGATCTGTCAGAGGTTACTTACTCCCAGTAACTCCCAAACGTGATACAACTAGGGGTTCTTCACAGCCTGTGTACGTTCACCTGTTGAGATGGCATGACGCCTGTCTGCTCACAAGTTGGTCAGACACTTCCCCTAAGACATAAGTTTCCAGGGAATATGAAAGCTCAGACAGGAGTCCTAGACAACATTTAAGTGCCATCACTTTTACAGGAAATCCTTTCCACTGTGACAGCTCTGCCACACTGGTGTCACATCCCTCTTTACACTTCATCACGCCTGTTCACACTTTGGTGCATTGATGAATTAATTAAAGCATTTTCTTGGCTTTTCCTCTCTCCCTTTTGCATCAATATGGGACAGTTGGCTCACAGCATGGCAAACTTTCACATCTAGATTTTTCAAACTTTTCCTGGAAGCTCATGGGAATACACGTTTCACATGTAAATCAACCAGTAGAGCAGGAAAATAGTGGAATATTTCTCTGGCTCTATTTTGTTTTCTTGCAAAATTTACAAAATGGTGGCTCTGATCTCCCAGAACTAGTAGACTGAAAAGGAGGATCTGTTTTACTTTGTAGCAGTATAGGACTTGCAACAACTACTACTACCAAGGCTATTATGTTTGGGTTGTGTGCTAAAATATATTCTTGGGGTCTGGCTAAAATGTGGAAATCTTAGTTAATACACATTACACTCTGAACCTCATCTGGGTTCCTAGTAGAAGTGACTTGAATTTCAGGAGTGATACATGCCCGTGAATCCCATTGCAATTAGAGAGCACTACGGGCACTTGACAGCTTGGAAAATAGAACTTCTTCTACCTGGATGTAGGAATGTGGGTTGGGATCTACATTTAGGTACTCATGTTTAAAAATGTTTATATAATTGATGTTACCATGTACATACCAGTGTAATCCGTGGGCAGTTTTTTTAATATCAAGTTTACAGGAAGCCTGATTTTCAGAAATACCAGGACATATAGGCATATCTCCTTGAAAATCAGACTGAAAAAATAGCCACATTCTCAAGGTTTTCAAAGCTGCTTAAACAGAGTAATCCCAGAGAACTCTCCTTCTACTTGAGAGTTTGCCCACTTTTCAAATTGTGATATGGAACTTCTCCAAAGGGAATCAGATGAATTTCAGACCTGCTGCTTCAGTCCTAGCTTCATGCACTCTCATTGTAGAGCTGATTCCGGAACTTGCAGGACATGGAAGCGGAGTCTGCTCTTACAGATTATACTTACATATATACACACACATGTATGCCTTTATATATGTATATACACATACACTTATACATCAGGAAAATATAGTGTGAAAACAGAGACATTTAGCATAACTCTAATTGAAGAAAATCAATGTCCAGCTAAGTTTAAGATCATGAATATACACCTAAAATGATTTAAACCCCACCCAAAGATTTACCAGCGTCACTCAAAGCTCACATAGCAGACTGTACCACTGAGTCCATAATAGTATTTTAAGTATGCAAAGTAGTCCACTTTAATGACTATTTGTGAAATCCCTTACTAAGTAAAAAAGCAAACTAACACATTCTTTGAAGATGGCTATTATCCTTTATACAGAAGGATTTCCAAGCTATACTCGCCACCATATGTGAAGTAAATACTCTTCATAAAGACAGTGTTTAATCCTACAGTTTATTTCTTATGAAATTCTCCTTCTTATCCACTAGTAATTTTTCTAAATAGTGTTTGCATGATGGGTCCAACCTATAACATGCATTTTTATGACAGATTTTGAGATACAGATTTTATAGCATGATTAAAACCATGTTACCCATTAAAAGTTTTCTTAACCTGTTGGAGCTGCAAAGTGACATTCTGAGCTTTTCCCACAACACTTTTTCGAGAAGGCAAAGTAAATGAAATTTGTGTTAAAGCTTCTGTAACCTTTGATTCACTGAGTTAGGGATTTCCCAATTAAAGAAGAAAGCAGTTCCAGAAAAAGTGACACGTGAGTATTTACTTTCTGTTTAAAGACATTTTTTGATTAAAAGATGCTGGAACAGATAACACAACAAGATTAGGTTTTGGTTAAGGTTTCTGCTGTTGCTAGGATATGCTGCCCTATCACAGACAGTCTTGACGGTGAAAATTGGTGCCTTAATTTCCCAGTGGTCCATGCTACTTCTGACTTAGGCCTCATTCTGGTTAATCATGCTGTCGTTCTCACTACAGATTGCCTTTTGACATCTTCATCTGCAAAAAGATCCTACAGTCAAGCCTGACTATGGCAAGTCAATTCAGTGGTTCACTGGTCATCAAGACTGAACTCATGGTCAAGTTTCTTGTGAAAAGAAGAGCTTCACTAAAGGATGAGGAATACAGCAATTGAATGCCTGGCAGAGGCAGGCATGGACCATGTCCGAGCAAAATGTAATTGGAGCAGTGATCACATTTGCCTCCCAGTACTGCAGTGTCAGGAGCCACTTACACTGTTACCAGAAGAGTGAGAAGATGGAGTCTTCCCTGGCTTGTGCTGGTCTAAATAACAAACCAGAACAGAGCTGCTTCTGATTTACAGTCGAGACCAGAAGTGTGCATTACACTTGGTATTGTCTTGTTGTTGATGACAGATCCTGTTGCAGACACATATTTGGACAGTTTAGACAGCTTTTCCCCCTAAAACTTAATTTCTCAGATTTTCCTGTGATTTCTATTACACTGTTCATAATGTGTAATAGATTGTTCATAATGTGTGATCCATTGGGATAATGGATCATCTCACAAAACTGCAATTCATGTCCTCAGCTACCTACACATTTGCCCCCATAAGGCACTTTCATAATAGTGAGATGTAATATATACCCAAAAGAGCATACCCTGTGAAGACATAGCTGCTGTTAAATGCTGCGTTAAAAGCCTTTCTGAGGATGAGTGACAGGTGTCTGACTACAGGCTTCACCTGAAGAGCAACACAAAAAAACCTGCGAGATCCAAACCAGGTGACTTCTAGCAGGCTGAAAAGTGGGCATTTGTCTGAAAAATAAAACTAACCTGTATGTTACACAAGATAAGAAATTAATTCAGTTAGAAAATTAAAACAGAAACTGTACATCATACACAATTATATCCAAACCAGATGCTTTTTCTTCCCAAACATGCTATTGCTTCCACCACCGTATAAGTTTAATGTGTCCACAAACTGCATTAGATTCCAATTTCCATCAGAGAATATGTGCAGAAGTCAAAGTTACACCAGTAGAGAAAGGCAACAAAACACTGTGCTGTTTTGCTATAGGTAGGAATGAACAGGAAGCATTTTAGTATTTTGAATAATTTATCGATGCTTTTGAAAAGCAGATGTGCTCTCATTAACACTGCCTCTCTGATAACTTCTACCCTGACTACCAAGATTTCTTCTGGTGCCAGTCATCTACTATTTTTTCCCCACAATTATAAAAGCAGACTACTTATTAGAGAACACCACAGAGAAACAGTACAGCCAGCTTTGCAGAAGGTTTCTCAGCAATTACTATTATTTTATTAGAAAGAGCAGAAAGATCATCTGATGCGCTTAGCACCTTCCTTGATACCCAACAGGCATCTCAGCTGTGAAGGTATCAATTGAACTAATGGAAAAACAAAAGTCCTTATTTCTAATAAATCCAATGAGCTAGACTCTGCTACTCTTGCTTACTGTAGCTAATAGTTTCTCTAAGGGTAGCTAAATTTAAAATGATATGTCTTACTGAGAGAGTAATACTCAACAAAACCTAGTATAGGAACATGAAGTTTCTAGAAGACAGAATAGCCCAAAATGAATCTGGCTAATGCAGTAGCTAAATTGAAGTACATATAGTTGCAGGGCACTACAGCAGGGGAAGCAAGCAAGGAGCTGATTGAAAGGGTAGCTAACGAAGTAATTGAAGTCATTTAGAATATATAACCCAAACCCAGGATGAAACCCAAATCTCGATATAAAGATTCTGCTTTGCAAATACACAAAATGGCAAATAAAATGCAAACTTTTTTACCAAAGCAGAGAGATATGCTTGGTCAAAGAGTTTCCAGAAAGGGTTTCCAGTTAATATCATCACAATTCCTCTGCTAATTCATATCATCTTACTAGTAAGGACACCACTTCCCTTTACAGCAAGGCTAAAACCAGTATTATCCCTCATATAAAATAATTACACACACCATATATGCAGCAGTGACATATATGTACTAAAGTCCAAAATCAAGTGATAAATTACATGTCTCCAGCACCTCTGACCGCCTCACCTGCACTCTGCCCACTAATCCATCTTTGCCAGGACTACCTCTAACCTTCCAAAGCTATCAGCTGTTTGCAGACAACCATCATTTTTTTCAGATAATAACCTGCTAAAAAAATGTTTTCTTCCCTCCTACAAATGAGGAATTTTCCCCCAAAATATATTGGTCTGAGGTTCAGGGCACTATTAGAGAACTGACAAGTTTAAAGTCCAATATCTCAGAACACTTGAAGGTTAGAAATGAGTACTTTATATAAATGGGGAAGAGCTACAAATACACCCTCCTAATTGTTCAACATAGGCTTTACCAGATGTAAAAGTTTGTATATTTGTCCTGGTAGATCATAGGATGTCAAATTTCCAAACTGCAGTGTTGTGAGGCACAGAAAGGCTCTCAGCTAGAACTCAAGTGTTCCAAAGTTAATTATTCAGGTTCTCTGCCTTGAAAGGCCTATAAAACTAACTTCACAGCACTGAGGAAGGTTGGTACAAAGGAGTTAAAGAGAAGGGTGCACACGTATATAACCCTTAAAAATTGCAAAATACATCTGCTATGTGGCCATACGCTTTATCAGTCCTAGTTTATTCACATCAAATCAGGTCCAAGTACAGATGAAGTCCATGCAGTCTGTCACACCCTTTGATTTTTTTTTTTTCCTATAACATGAACAAAATACCAGGAGATGCCACCAGCATTTCCAGTAGCTGGATGTATGCATAGAGAACTACCAAAATCAGGGTCTGTGTTCTGCCTCAACAGACGGTAGACATTTCTCATTGTAAATTTGAACTAAGCAGCACATTCCTCCACTGAACATAGAAATAACATTCAACCAAAACACCAATGAAACCGTCACCTCCCTTCCACCTTTGTGAAATGCACTGTGTTGGGAGGATATAAGATATACTCTAAAGCAACAAAGTGCCCTTACACATTCCAAAGCTCTCACACACACTCCTAAGTAAAGCTCTGTTTGTCTCATTTCCCCTGATCTACAACCGGCAAGTTAGCATGATTCAGCAAGTTCTGAGACCTCAGGAAGAAGCAGACCTTCCCATGCAGAGCGGACCAGCAGGCTACTTGTCCTCATTCCTTATTGCCCTATTGATTGCCCTCTTTCATTTACAAAGAGTGCAGCGCAGCACTTGGGAAGGAAGACAAATGGCCAAGAGTCTGCCCTGACCCCTTTGCTCCTCCTAATGTAGCAGAAAGCAGGAGCCCCGGGGAACATGCCTTTGGATCAGTACCCAGCACACCTGCCAATGGAGAGGAACGATGGCAAACCTGGACAGTAACTGAGGAGGGAAATGCAAATCTGCATGGGCTGTCCCTGCTGACACAGCTCACTTAACCAGCACCTGACGTACTTGCACTTCCTCCTTACCATCTCTTAGAAAATCCATGTGCAGGTATTGCATCTTGTCCTTTTCCATCATGGGAATTGATTTTTTTTTTTTTTTTAATCCTAATATAACCAGGGATACTCTTAAACAGAGCAAAATAATTTGGTCACTTTTACAAGAGTTCAATAACTATCTAAATTATCTCCTCTGAATAGCTGTATAATACTGAACTGGTAACTGCAAAAACGTGAGGATTCTTGGTTTTGAGAGCTTTCTTAAACTCCTAATGTATTCCTCCCCCTTGATGTTTTAGTTTGTGAAAAGTGAAGAAAATTAGTTATTCTTCCTTCTCCTGGTTTTGAGATAAATACAATTACTAAGTATCATCTATAATAATTCAGTGTTACATTACAATAAATTATGATGTACAGACAGTCAAAATGCTGTTTTCCAGTGAATTCAAAGGCTGCTTCCAGTTCACTGTGCATTTGTGACCAAAGCTGGTCAGGTGTACACTATTAGTTTTTCCAGGAAATCTCCCATGTGCACTCTCAGGTTTTTAATCCTCAGATTCCTGCAGAACAGTTGGGAGTTTTTTTTAACCATTTGCAAGCCACATGTTCTGAAAAGATTTGAAATCTTGCTGATTTTCTAACTCAGTGATTCAGAAAAGCTTAGAGAGAGGTCATGCTTGTTAGGTACCATCACAGATATTGTCCTCAGCTTGCTTTGTTTCAACAGTCACAGATGACAAGGTAATACTAGCTTCCAGATTTAGCAGCTAGGCTTTGCCTGGATGCCATTCATAGCATCTTCCCCCCAAAAAGTTTCTAGAAAGCCTAGGATATCTGCTTCCCAGGTTCCCCCAATCACACTGCTAGGAGGAATACCCCATTGCCATTTGAAATTCTGGACTTTGGGCCCCACACCTTCCTTTTTCCAGGTAGACCAAAGTCATTGTGGCATATAGAAAATACTAACCTGAACATGAAAATTCATGAAAGCAAACATGAGATCCAGCCCTTAAACTGTGTATTTTGCATATATTTAAGCATCAGCTTGTTCACAATCCCTTCTGGCAGCTCCTTAGACCACTGGGACAACAGTAGAAAGGATGAAGCAATTAATACTATTTAAAGACTGAAACAAAGAAACATTAAGTGCCAGAATTACGTTTTCTCATTACAATATTTTAGGTCACACATGGCCAGCATGTTTGAAGCAGAAACTAAGGGTGAGAGTTATATACAGATACACACCTATGGGGACAATTCTATATAGTTATTTGGTTTTCATAGAGTTAATGAAGAACTAATGTAAATCTCAGAAGAATGGGAGGACGTTGGTTGATATGGTCCTCTCCAAAAGACCTGTATGTGGAGCTGAATTCTACAGTCCTCAGTCTCTGTGAAAGCAAATTTCCTTTCAATTTTAGTGAGAGTTACATTTCCATAAGACACTACACACAGAGCTTATTTTATTTATCTTTAAGGGTGAGCCGTTAACAGAGCTGGGATTCACACCTTGGGATCAAAGGAGCATAGGTATTTGAAATCTGATGCTTATACCATTAAAATATCTGCCCTGGGACATGTTCCGTATGTTTTTCCGCTTTCCTCTCACAAGTTACATTCTGTAATAAAAACTTTATATTCTCAACCTTTCTGAATACCATAAATTTACCAGAAAACTGATTTAAGAGCAAAAAACTAATATGGTGAACTTCGGACGACATGGACTCTCTTTTTACAGCCTTTCCTGGACCTCCAGGTAATAGCAGCATTAGGCTCAGTCACAGGGACAAAGATATGCTTTAGTTCTAAAAAGCTAGTAAGTTCTTGTTAAATCAAACAAAAGGAAGAGATAAGGAACTTGTGATACATAAATGTCTTATTTGTTAATTGTTTAAACAATTACCTAATAATTACCTAAGTTTTAATGGTTTTCTGAAGGAAACAGGACAATTCTTAGCTAACACTTTGCTTTGTTAGAAATGAAGAGGGTTGTAAATGCACTGTACTATTATCTGTGCCTTCCTTCACATGTTGTGATTATGTATGTGTTCAGTAAATAGCATCCAGACTAAAAAGACCTTGTTGTGAAATCAAGCAACATTAACTCATTAAGTCAATAATTCATGGATTCTTTTATCTAAAGTGGCAACATCACACCATCAATTCACAAAACAGCCACTTCTCCGAAGTGTATGTGATGATAATAATGGATTTTCTAACAATACACTCTCAGAGCAAGGTCACTGCGCACAGATGCGGTGGACGCCATGATCTGACCTAGGTCAGCAAAACAAGCTTTATTATTGAACCTAATTATGAGCTATCAAGATAATGGCCTAGACTAAACTGTTTCCTAGGGGATTATTTAGTAACTAGTCAGCCATTTTAGGTTCAAATCTACTGTACAGCACTACCTTCAAAAGTAGAGCAATTGCTGCTAGTAAGTACTGTATATGCTAGGTACAGTACATACTGCACACCCATTTTTAAATATCCCCATAGTAGCCACAGATAACTCACATATGCACAGCACATATCCAAATCAAACTCAACTGCATTTTTGATGGGGAAAGTCTAGTCAAGTGAAAGGACAAGGAAAAAAGAGGTGTACAAATCTGTATGGATATCCACTAAGGGGTAAAAATCCAAACTTTGCACTTAGCTTTGCTTAGGTCTAGAGATAAAAAACTTTCAATACAATAATCTTTTAATACAGCTTGATCATAATACAATGCTAATAAGTGAAGAAAAATGAAGAAAAACCTGTTTGGGGTACCTTTAGCTGCTTTCAGACCAACCACAGTAAAACTCAAGGTGTTCATAATGTACTTCAAATTTATTCCTTAAAGAAAACTCATGTAGGAAAACTATTTAATCCTTCTTACAATTCCCTGATTAGTTAAAATTAATGCATGGGATCAAAGCTGCCTAGTGTCATTTTTGCTCAGCTGAGCGTATTTTTACTTTTTTCCTTCCCCTAGAAAGACAAAACATTTCAGTTGAGTTCACCTCTCCAGCCAGAAAAGTCATTAAAATGTTTCCTTCCCTTGTGTGTCTCACACTGTAATTCTCCCAGGTATATAGAACTGACTCATTATTATTTTATATTTCAGCTCATGTAATTATACCCAAGTTTCAGAAAGGAATAGTTCCTTGAGATCAGAGTTCTTGCTGTGTTAGAAGTGAAGCCAACCTCTGAGTATTCCTGGCAGGGGAAGATTGATTCCCTGTATGATTCCCTCAATTATTTAAAATGATCTTGTTTTTATTTAAGGTTTTGATTCATATGATAATTAGAGACCTATTTTAGAGATGTTTGTTTTTCTAAAGATCAGAGTTCTGTTGCTGTGATAAACTTCTCACCTTTAATCCAGCTTCTAGTCCCAGTGAACCAGTCAACCTGTATGAATTAACATGATGTGATTGACCCTGTACCTTGCCTGTGGGTTTGTAATGAGATCCAACCCATGGGAAAACACATAGGGAGAAGGGAAGGGGCGGCTCAGTCTGAAACCTTTCCTTTAACTGGTTTGCCTGTGAACCCATATGAACTGGATCTCCCACAGAAGTTATTATTTGAAAGTAACCCTTTCAAATCACACTTGGAAAGGTTCACATAGCTCTAGTGCTAATACACTGGGGCAATTTGCAGGAAAATTCTGTATTCCTTCACTCCATACTGACAAAGACTGAAGGTTCACAAGCTCTAGGCCAAAAGAAGACATAAGGGAAAAGCAGTTTTTCCACAAAAATCAAGACAAAAGAATGGCTTAGTCATACATGGATGGAAAGAGTCTTTAGCAATAAATGTAAAAAGGAAGAAGTAAAGTCCACTTTTGTAGGAGCACTGCTGAAAAAACTATTTTTAAGAAATAGAGCTTTCTCCACTTCAAGTCACGAATTAGCCAGGCTGCACTTATTCTGTGTTACATAGACGTCTATACCAAGGCTTCTGATTTTTTGGATAGTCATTTAATAAAGTCTGAAGCAAATTGAGAGTTGTGTTCGCAATAGCTGCTCAGGAAAACTCTCCCAACCTTGTGAGTTAAAGGATGTTTTAAAGTATCTTCAAAAAATTTTGTGTAACAATTTATGTACTCTATTAATATATCAAGGAGAACCAAGCATTTGTTCTATCCAGCTCCTAAAGGACCCCAAACCATTATTCTAGAAGGAAAAACAAAAATAAGTTAAAATAAAAAATACACAGGAAATTGGCACACACACACAAAAATTATCCTGAGGCCCTGAAACCCCAAGGAAGAAGTTTGAAACACCAGCAAAATGCTCAACAACTGAGACCACGAAAGGGCAGAGAACCTCAATGAGGAAAAAAAGCACCATTGAACAAAGCTATGGTACAATAAAGAAAACACTGATGCAACCAAACCTTTTGAAATAAGTTTTGAGAGAACAATCTATGAAAAAATACCTAAATATAAGGACCGATTGCTCCGCATCTGGAAATAAATGAAACTGTCCCATTTTACAACAGAAAAGGTCTGGCTCTCAAGTTAAAAACATCCCTCAGCTAAAAGCACATTGCTGTGTTTTAATAGCTCAATAAGCAGCAGAAAACAGCCCTGTTGTGCTACAGTCCTGTTTGTTTCTGTGCAATAGCAGCTCAGATACCTTTCAATGAGATTTTGATCAGCATTGATATATGAGACTTAAGTCTATCTAGGACTCCAACCTATAAGATTATTTTTGTACATTTTGTACATTTACAGTTCTCATGGATCTTGTGGAAGCAGGGGGCTAACAGATAACGACCATGTAGATATCTAAATATGGGTTTAGACACCTAGTGGTAGGCAGATGAAATTTGAAAGTGAAGTTTCTCTGCAATTCAACCTTCTGGAGCAATCTTAAAAACAATCCCACCCCTTACCCTCTTGCTTCTGCCCCTTTGCTCCCCATCTTGCTGCGGCAGCACAAGCTGCTGTGTGGCTACACAGCAAACAACACATGGAAACGAAGACAGCAATAAACTGGGGAATGGCACAGCAGGTAGCTAAAATGTCAGTGCTTAATAAACTTTTGGGGCACAAAAAATGCTTTGCTGCTATAGGAAATAGAATACCCAGGTTCTGCACCCTTGCTCCTGCTAGCCATCTCAATACTTCAGTCATGTTTTTAGGACAAGACGATGACACTCATTCTTTTGCAGTGTCCTACTTTCAGCAAGCTGTACACTGCTTCCCTGCCACAAGCTGCAGGGAACACGGGCTCTGAACAAAACATCACAGAAATTTGCAAGAATCTTCTCATTCATTTAATTGGACTTCCGAGAGTGTTTGCAGAGCAACATGAAAACACTGGGTGTGGAAGGCACTTAACTGCAACGTTAATTAACATTTCAGAAATGCTTCTACAGAAAGCTTTTAAAATTGAGACAACTCCAAAAAGCATTGGGTGCAGTAAGTTTTTAAGATATAGATGACAGTGGGAAACATTGAGTAGACTTGTGTAACTTGCAAGGATTTTAGTCAACCTAAATTTTATCTTTTTTTTGCGTGTGCGTGCACTGATCTGGTTTTACATACACACACAGCTTTGGTAAGTAGAATTAGCCTTTTCCATAACCTCATGATACATATGTGCTGAATCAGGCAAACACATTGCTTCATACGTAAGTGCAAGCAAAAAAATCAATTGTCTGGAGCATTATCTGATGTAGTCAGCCAGTGGAAGGCACTTTACATTTTGTTTATGCCTATTCCTGTTCACTGTTGTAAAATAAAACACCTCAAAATGGTGTTAGCTTTTCCTATAATTCACCTACATTCTGAGATTCCAGATAAGGAAGAAAATGCAGAACAGACATGATTACAAAATTTTAAGAGGCAGAACACTTTAAAACATTAAAAGCTAAGTCTTACTTAATTGAATTTAAAGGAATATAAAATCTCTCCTAGTTTATCTTGATTTCAATATTAAAAATAGAGTTAAGATGGAAAGACATCAGGCCAATCCTTCAATAACAGTGAAGAGAAACTTCTTGACAGACTGGATTATACTGCTAACATTATGCTCTTCCCACCTTCCTACAGTCCTTAGTTGTTTCCCAGATCCTGGATGAAATCAACTCTTTGTATCTGATTATGACTGTAGATAAGTATCAGAGTAGTAGAGTTACTAACTACAATAAGAGGATACACAGCTTTTGTGCTAATAAGCACTTCTTTTTAAATGCTAAGAGCAATTAGTCCTTTTGTGTCAACTATTGATTATGCAGACTGATAGACAAAAACGCACACAGCCTCATTCTTCTTTCTCCTGGATTTCTAAAGAGCAGAACTGGCTTAAGGCAATTGTAGAGCAGAGTGATACGCCATCTTTGGAAATCAAGACCAGCTTAGCTGCTTTAGAGTGCAACAGTGATGGGTTTGACTATGAGCGAGAAAAGCATTTCTGATGCATTTCTTTTTCAGCACTATTTAATTAAAATATCCACTTTTGATACTAGCTTTTTAAACCAAGTATGAAGAAGGTTCTTCCACGAAGTTTTAACCATGTGAATAATTGTATCTGTTTCTAATCAAAACTATTTCTTGAAATTGACTTTTTGAAAAGCTAATTTACATGCATTCAATTTAAAATTTGCTTTCTAAAGAATAAACCCTCACAATTCAAAGTCTGTGCATTTAGAACAATCTTCTGACTTAATTATGCAGTGCCAGCATGACAACATCCTTAAGTGCCATAATCCACAACCACGTGCTTATGGAGTATGTTACGTGTCAAACTGCTTGGTTTCTTTGTAAAGCACGTAGCTTCAATAAAATTACTTCAGAGTGTCTTTTGTAAAAGTTTAAATAATAACTGGTATATTGCAATAGCACAAATGCACATTCTTTCTAAAATGTAAAAATGTTCTTATATTTTTATAAAGAGATACTCTTTTGAAACAACATTTGAATCTTGTTATGACATTTTGCTTACATAAACACTGCTAAATCATCACCAGATTCTTACCACGTTTAAGCTAGATATACAGAAATAGTGAAAGAGTAATTACCTGGTGTAAGAGTCACCTAATTTTCATCGGTAGCAACAACATGTAGTCAAGAGCGTTACAAGCTTATTATTGTATTAAGTGGCTCCAAGTCTTTAATAGTCCTATGATTATTCCTTTCAGCATATTTTCATCAAAATATGGGATTCCTTGAAAACCCAGAGCAAGACAAAGGCGGAATTCAGTATCTCCAAATTGTCGAGGATTTCTTCTCAAGAGAGAAATATAATGCTTTCATATGCAGATTAAAAGAAAAGCATAACCTTTTCTAATTTCATGTCAAAAGCAGCAAGACATTTAATTTTGTATGCAACTGCAGCTGCTTTTTCTTAGTTTTTATATTGCTGCACTGCTGCTTCACACAAGTGACTGTGAATCTATTTCATGAACTACTCATTGATCTCTATGAATTTATTACAAACACTCTGGACCTTATTATAACAGCATCCTTGAAAGACAAGCATTTTGAATGTCACAAGGAGATGTTGCTGTAATAAAGGAGAATGTAATAGGTCTTCATGCACTGAATTTGAGAGCCAGAAAATTTTCAAAGAGAATAATTTAAGTGCCTTATAAGGGAGGTGAATCCTATACATATTGCAGTTTGAAGATTTCTTGATACAGCACATTAAATCCATATAAGGATTCTATTTTCAGACACAGACATGAACACACTAGCCTCTATCATATTCATGCTTTAGAGGGAGTACACAATTTGCCAAGAAAATTAATACACTTTTATTACTATTTTCTCTCCACAAAGATGAATACAAAGTATGAACATAATGTACATGAAAACTGATGGCAGCATTAAGTTCCTGTGAGTGTATTCAAAAAATTGCACAAATTTATAATACTTTACATTTCAGGAAGTAATTGATTGATACTTTTGCTGCTAAACCTGTTTAGGACATCTGTTCTAGGCTTGTTTAGGACATCTGTTCTAGATACAGTCCTGAGTGCCTAAAATCCCTGAGTGCTCTAGCTGCCATCTGGGCCCATATCACAAGTATTCACGCAAAGGAATTACAAGTATAAACATCTATTCAGCTAACACATAAATATCTTCAAGGTTATGGGTATTTGACACATACAAAGCATTGCAATATATTTTGCTAAGTGCCTATTAGCACATTCATTTATGAAGTTTGAATGTTTAGTATTAGGTTACTCATATCTGCATTTAGAAACCAAGTAATGTATTTATATGAATCTGCCTTATCTGATTAATGTTTTGTTTTGCTAGCATTTCTTCAGCTTGAAAATACTTTCCCTGTTGTTTTGCTTTCCATGAGCACTGTTGATCCCATTACTGAAATCTCTACTCAACCATTAGGTTACTTTTTGTAAGTGCATGCATTGCTTTTGAAAGCTGTTGAACTTCCAGATTTATGACACTGAAAATCTAAGCCATTGATCCACCGTGCAAATACATTACAGAGAACACTCGCAGTATACAGTAGCTACTTTACTGAAGAGCTATTTCAACATGCTTCAGCCCTGACCTGGGGCCCATCTCTAGAAGGGAGAAAAGTTAAGTCTTCTTGAGTCATTGAACTTCTCAGTCAGAACTGGAAAATGTACAAATACTATATCTAGCTGTGGTGATGTTGACATTACCAAAAGCACAGCATACCTCTGTCCATAGCAGTCTGCCCATTTCAAGTCTATCATCTACTGAAGAGAAGTTCTGTACCTCTTCTGAACTTCACTACAAGCTTTACAGCCCTTATAAAACAACTATCAGCCTAAGCATAATTTAAATGACTAAAATTCCATACAACTCTATTGTGCAAGACTCCTGAATTTCAGAGTAAGGGTATCTATAAAATTTATTGAAAAAAAATCTAAAAAAAGTCATCAGTTAAAATATTATTTACAGCGATTCTTAAGGAAATGTTTGTGATCTAGATGGCCCTGCAAATTTTTTTAAATAAAGTCCAATTTCTACAAAAACTGATAGGGCAGTAGAAATTGCAAAAATACTAAGTTAGTAGCAATTCAGTGAAAGTCAGTGAGCAGACAGAGGAAAGAAACCTGTGTTAGTGCTCCCCACTGAAAAGGAGGCATTCAATATCCTGTTCTTACTTCTGTTCTGAGAATCACCAGCCACTTGGCTAATCCCCATATATACACACTGGATTTTTTAATTGGTATGTATGCACACAATTCTGAATCAGATAGCAATAGCATTCAACGGCCAAACACAGAGAGAAAGCTGGGACTGCATGGATAGCCAGTGTCAGGAGATACACAGGACCAAATTTCACAAGAATCTAATCTTCATTAGATTCACCACTGACAGAAAAACAGTTCTTACTTCCTTACAGAACAACTTAATTTCTCAACAATTAAACAATACCGCATATGTGTTAGTGCTTCTTCATAGCTCACAGACTTGGGTTTCTGAAAAAAATGTATTGGTGCAAAATAAGTCTTAAATTGGGGGTCTAGGACCTAGTTTCTAGATGAGGTGCAGATAGAAAGGGTTGTACTTATGAGACTTTTTAAACTCATAACTTGTTTCTTGTTGAGAAAATTAGATACAACTCTTGAGTTTCAATCCTTCATATTTTACCTGATGCATAACGGTTACTGGGGGATACTTGCCTGTCAAACTTATTTTTATCCAGCTGTAACTAAGTGTTCAGAAAGGCACACATTCATATCTGTATCGAGTTTGTGTGGCAGGGTTCTGGCAGCAGGGGAGGAGCTACAGGGGTGGCTCCTGTGAGAAGCTACTAGAAGCTTCCTCTGCTCCAAGTTGGACTTGCCACTGGCCAAGGTCAAGCAAATCAATGACAGTAGAAGCACCTCTGTGATATGTGATATATTTAAGGGGTGGGGGGGGGGGAAATCCTGGGGGGAACCCATAGCAGAGAGAGGAGTAGGATGCAAGAGAAACAGCTCTGCAGACACCAAGGTCAGTGAAGACGGAGGCGGAGGAGGTGCACTGGAGCAGAGATCCACCTGCAGCCATGGAGGGTAATGGTGGAGCTGAGATCCACCTGCAGCCATGGAGGACCCCATGCTGGAGAAGGTGGCTGTGCCCAAATCATAGAATTATTAAGGTTGGAAAAGACAGGGGAAGAGTGTGAGGAGTCCTCCCCCTGAGGAGGAAGGAACTGCACAGATGTGTGATGGACTTTTTAATACAGGTACAATTTACCAGTGTGCTCAGGAAAACATAACATGACTGCTAAGAGTAGATTTACTATACATAAAGAAATAAGAATATGGCAATTTTGCAAGAGAAATGTTATGTGATATCTGTTTCTAGGGACAGTGGCTCTTCAAGAAGAGGAGAACTTCAAACTTCAGAGAATTAAAGCTTCTTTTTTTTTAACCACAAAACTCCTGCTTGCATATCAAACATTTAAAATGGTATTTAAAAATTTATTTGCAGTGAACTTTTGTATTATTTTAATGTCCTAACTGTTGGAAGGTGCTCAGAAAGAGGCAAGATATAACATTTAAATTAAATTTGTCACTTGAAAGAGATGTATATAACCATTTAGAAAGAAATATGCATCTGTTATTTAATATTAGATAAGAATACACTAACAATTTCCTGTAAACTCAGCAATTACAATGAATAACCACTGTTGTGGGAAATAGATAAATATATAACCAGGATTAGATCATTCTTAGATTGGGGATTTTTTTCTTGTGAACTTTTTTCAATATCTGGAATTGGTTGGTTTGTTTGTTTGTTTTTTTCCTTTATTTCTTTCTTCCTCATTTGTTGCTAGTGTTCTCTCTTGGTTTAGGCAATTGGTTTACTAAAGAAAAATAATAACTTCTATATAATGTAATTTGGGATAAATTAGAAGCCTTGAAATATGCTTTTCTGTTGTGCAAATCATCTTAACCAAGGTTTACCACTAATATATTGACAATAATAATGTCTGAAATGTTTTCCTGGAATAAAAGAGAAAAATTCTCATTTTGATAATACATATGTGACAAAAAAAAGATTTAATTGCGCTACCATTTCTGACCATTACAGTTGTTGTAGTGACTTCTGGAGAAAGCCTTCTACATTCATTAGCTTTCTAGGGGCCCTAGTTCCTGATCTCAGTAACAATTACAGTTCTGTTGCTATGAGAAGGCTGATGAAGGAGCATTATGGAGCTCACCTGGAAGTGTTAGGGCCCCTTGCCTGTCCTGCCAGCATACACAGAGCCACTTGCACACTCTGAGGTTATAAACGTGCACTTTCAGAAAACCTTCAACTTTTCAGATTGGTACAATTTATACAAGTAAGTTTCTACTCAAGGGCAGAAGAGGCACTGAGTAGCTGTCTAGCAAACAAGAGCTAAGCTAAATCTTTTGAGCAACTTTTTTTTTTCCTTAAGAATTAATTAACTTAAAACATTGTTCCTTCAGCCAAAACTTGTTACACTGATGCAGGAAAGATTAATACAGCTAAGCATCATAGAGATGAAGAATTTCCTTCTAATTAAAACTTTCTGGCAAGATAACTGAATTGCCCTTCTATTAAAGATTAATGATTTTGATAGGTTTGATGGCTCAGTATCCCCTCTAAATCATAGCAATAAGATGCTTAGATAATTGATTCAAGCTTATTAATTGCAAAAATAAATAAATATCACAGTATCTGCAGCAACTATAAAAAACTGAGCACTAATAATCACTACGTTAAATTTTTTTTTTTTTTTATACACTGCATTAGTGGAGTAACTAAAGCATTGCTGCCTTAGGGCTACATTTTGCAGCTTCCCCTTGCCTACAAACACTCACTGACCCATGTGGCATTACGGAAATGCTACGTTTACAAAAATAAGCTTCTTCCTTTCCCTTCGTCAGGTCTGCAGTTGGGCATTAAGCTGTCCTTACCCAGCGCAGCCCTGAGAGGGTGTATGCCAGCTGGAAAATCAGCTTCCAGTGGGTGGTGTCACAGAATCTCTCCGAGGCTAAGCCCCGAGGATTTCTTTGTGCTCTCATTCCAGACTTTACTCCTTGCCCCATTTATTTTGCATTATGGACTTTTCTGCCACTTAACCAATAAAAGCAAACCCTTACTCCACATAAAGGCCTCTTTGTTTGAATGTGAGCAACATCATTTATTTCAACAGTTTTATATACTGCTCTGCTAGAAGCCCCATGTTAGGACTGCTTGAGTTTGTGTTTATGTTGAGTTTTTGACAATACTGACCTTGAACTCTCAGGGACTGTTGACTGGAAAATATCCACTTTAGATTTTTTTTTTTTTATTCTTCAGGAGTTGAATGATAAAAGAGATGAATATCTGAGCATAATAAAATTCAAGCTAGTACTTGTTCAAAATAGTATATCGGTCCTTCCCAATTTCCTGCCTTTCGACAGACTTAGTTTAAGAAAAAATAGAAAGTGTAGAGGTATCATCTACCTAGGCATATTTCCAGCTCAGTCATTCAGAAACTTCCTAGAAACCAAACCTTTCCAGCAAAACCAGCGGAAGCTTTATCCTCCTGAGGCAGGTGGTATAGAACACTTCCACTCTTGCTTTTGCAAGTGCCACTGGCTAACACTTTTTAGAAATTGAAATTTAATTTTAACAGGAAAAACTTTGGTATTCCCCTCATACCTCTCATATTTATTAAGTCTGCTTATGGAAAACTTACAGAAGCAGTGCCAGAAACACAATAAAAGCTGTCCATATTTCATTATGCAAACATTGCCTGGAGAGATAATTTTTTAACCAACCTGCTTTCTGTTTATTCATTTTAGTACTAATTTCCATTTTCTGTTCCAGTGTGCTATATGCTTGTAACCTTTCGGATTAGTAGGCATTAGAGGTAAAGTATAGCAAACTGTAATTACGTATGCTAAAGAACAGTAACAGGAAGCATTGCAAAGTTCATTTTCTCTTGCAGGGTTTGGAGCAATGATAGTAGTTTTTGTGTACCAAGTCAAATTCTGATTCCATGACTCTTAAAAAAACTAGTGCTGATTGCAAGAACTAGCCCATCATTTTTACTTATAGAAAATCTTACTAGTTTTTGTTACTGTTTCTCCAGTATATATCTCATTAATTTGTCCGAAGAACTAGGTGCTTTATTTTAAAACTATTCAGTAACACGGAAGATAGAAAGTATTCTTGGAGTCAAGTTTCTGGTCTCTTCTTAAGAGACCTGGGGGCCTGAGATAAAGGAAACCAATGAAAGTCTTCAAAGTTGAACCCAGTAACAGGCACTGATATTTATTCGTACTGTTATTTGAGCACTTCATGTGCACAGCCATTTCCATATCAGCTATTATAGGCTTGGATTTGAAGGCTGTCTGTATTTAATTGCAGAAGGAACAATAACCTGTAGCCTCATCCAATACAGGTGACATTTGCCCTGTTCACTAGGGAGCATCTCTTTAGTGTTTAAAGGAACAACTGCCTACTGCACTAATTTAATGGTTGCTTTGGAATAAATCTGCAGATACAGTCATGTACACCCCAGTGCAGGAAAGGAAAAAAAAATCAAAAAGGATTAACACTAAATACTGAGTACATGGAATAACACAACCATATGTGTCATTGTGAAGCCAGTGCAAATGGGTCCTCTTCCCTAAAAGCTGTGCTATAATGCTGTCTCTGCAAACGGCTCAAGGTCTTAAAAATTTTTTTGTGCTTACGTATTTATCATTTCAATTTTCATCTGAAAAAGAGAGAATCCAAATAGCTTAGAGTGAATGTTTTCTTATGTTTTGTCTCAAATACAGATGGGATTCAGCACAGCCCACTTTGATAACAAAAAAACCAACCCAATCTTGCTTTACTTTTTTTTTTTTTAAAAAAAAATTCCAGTACTTGCTTTCACATACATTCATCCCCAGAAACTTCAAAAGGTACTGGAGCAACAGGCTACATAATTTAACTTAAAGTGAGTCAAAACCAGCTGAAAGAATCCAGAGTACTGCACTCACTTTTGAAGTTCAGGAATACTTTCTTTAGCTTTTTAAATGTATAGTAGGCCTACCCCAGCCCTTGGGGATTCAGAATCTGCACTCATTGAATTGATTGAAAAAACCTTTTCCCTTACTGGGGGCTGTATACACTTAAAATTGTGGCAAATACAACCCCAAGAGCCCACCTTGCAGGTCAGTTCTTATTCCAATATTAATTTCATAATTTTATTGCATATTTTAAAACTGTTTTTTTTTCCTATTTCAGGTGTGATCATACCATTATTACTGAGCACACCTGAAAGCCCATTAAAAGTCAATAGAGTAACTCCTCCTGAATTCACTGGGCTTTGAAATCAATTTCTTCACATTGATTTCAAGTGGAGCTCAAAAAGGACTTGTGTGTGCTTATGAAGTTGGAACTGAGGAAAAAATACTGCATTTTCCCTTATTATGATAAATAAGCTCAACAAAATGAAAACAGCATCATTTTTGCAGCCAATGGCTCAGACAGGATAATATCAGCAGAGATTTACTTATTTGAAATTGAGGTCAACAATAAACATGCTTAGATGCCTGAAATTCTGTCCCAAGCAAATATATACGCAGCATCCATGGAGAAACAGGGAGATCATTTGAGCCAATGACACACAAGGTACCAGGTCTGCTCATCCACCTGTCTAAATTTTTGCTTCTCTCACCGCATACTCTTGAGCAATAGCAGCCCTACAGGATCTCCTAACAGGGCTGGTCCTCTTCTTGGGTCCAGACACCTCTCATTTCCAGACTTTGCCACCCTTGCCTCTTTACAAATCCTCTCTTTACAATGGGGCATCATTGTCTGCAACTACAGAACTAAAAACGGAACTACATAATCACTGCATTTCCTGACCAAGAAGTGTTTGCCGCTGTCAAGGAAGATGATAAAATCTGATGAAGGATTGAAAAATGAAGACAGTTAAAATATCTCCTATCTGTCTTATAGCAATGTGATCATTAAGTA
>NW_010123550.1:86423-109715 GCF_000699245.1 Pterocles gutturalis
AAAGAGGAACACTCCTTGCCTAGTGTTCTGAATCATGCAGGAGATATTCCCAGCCTACCCATGAGGCTGGATTTTATGACAGGGAGGACATGAGCTGAGCTAGGGTGCAGAGCTCAAACAGCAGGCACTATGAAGGAGAACATTCCCCATTATGCTGGCTTTCCAGGGACAGAAAGCTTTTTGGAGAAGTGACACAGCTCTGTTAGCAACTGGCCACACTTCTCAAGATCCCAGAAAAGGTAGAAAAGCACAGTTTTAATTTTAACAAAGTGAAACAATGAAAGCATCTCAAATTTCTTTATAATTCACAATTAGGACATTGAACAAAAAAAAAATTTTCAACAAGGTGGTCTCAATTGGTTGCAGGAACAGCATGTGTCAAACAGTAGACTCAAATAGCCAATAGCCCCAGAACCAGAGAGAACCATCCCAAAAAAAGTATTTTAGCACACTAAGAACTGAAAAATCAGAAAAATTAGCATTGCTGCCTTTTACAGAAATACCATGGAATGGTAAAAATTCAAGTGAAGCTAATATACTGGCAATCTGTTTTCTTTTAAAAAATAGGCTATTCAGTCTATAAGAATAAACTGCAGAATCTATATTGTTTTGTGATAGAAGGATTACTACTGTTTCATTTTTATTTCTTTCTAGGAAAAGGCAATACATATACAGCCAAAATTAAAGTAGTGAGGAAAAGTGGTCTGTGTCTAAAGTAGTAAGCCAATAAGGCAAATAGTAATCTTTACAAAAAAAAGAGTGAACTTTCACAGGCTGTAGGCATAAAAACCTTCAATGTCTTCAGTCAGACAAAACCCTAAAGACAAGTGGCTCTAATCCTATGGGGAAGCTGGAAAGCTCTGGGGAAGCAACCAGCTTTGCAGACCGACAAGAGAGCTCTGAGGAAGCATCACTCTCTTCAGACAAGAAACCGGACCTGAGGGAATCAGCAAGATTCTTCAAAGGCAGAAACTTCTGTAGGCAGCTAACACAATCATTGAGCGTGTACACATGAACATTCATACAGAAAATTTAGTCTGTAAAAAGGACTCACTAAAAACAGTATTAGGGAAAATTCTTGAAATAGGATCTTAGATGCTTTAAAAAAGTATTCCCTGGAATTCTCTTTCTTCTGTTTCCTTGGAAGCATGTTTTTCCTCAGAAACAATTAATTAAAGATGACTTCCTCTAGTTTCTAAAATATTATACCAAGATTTCTTCAGAACAAAAAGCATTATAGATTGAAACATTCCATGTCTTACAGTTATGGGGTCCCCTGTCCCTTATTTCAGTGCTTTGCTAGCATTCAATTACACACAAAAATGCAAGGTTTATTTACCCATTTAACAACTGTTCAATATTTATGGTTGCATAGCACTGTTTCCCCAGTGCTGGAGAACAATTCAGAGATAGACAGTATCAGGGTTCACCAGCTGCCCTGGATCTGCTTCATGAATCTTTCTAGTAGGGTACAGTTCAGCTGTTAAGAAAATAATCAACATTTATATCCAGGCAGACTGATTTCACCGATTATAAAGCAGGTTTCATCTGGATTGAACATAGACCAAGAAATTCTGATTATTAGCTAGTAATAGGTAAACAGCGGCAAAATGCAACAAGGCAAATTCATGGGGGTAAAATCCATTGAGAGCTACTGAATAGAAAAGTACCACACCAGCCTCTCTAAGCTACTAATCACAGCAGGATAAATCAATTTGGTGAAGTATCACTATGTGCTTGCCCTGCTCTGGTACTGTTTCTTAGGTATCTGCTTTTGGTTCCTCTTAGAGGCCAGAAAATAGACTCAGAACCACTGCAAGGCCATCTTGGTATGGCCATTCTTGTATTCAGTGTGTCTCAGTTAATCTAAATTAAATACACAAGACGACAGTACGTTCTTCACTACCAAATTGCAAAGAACCATTTCTTCAGCACATAGTTGTGCAAATTAATCACTTCTGCTGGTAAAGCACTAACAAGCTCTTTGGTATTATTCACATGACTACTATCTAAGGTGAATAATTGGGGAATTGGGCCATCTGCCAGCAGAGAAATTCTGTCACTTTTACTTTTACTGAGTATTACTTTACTTTGCAAGTTGACCTGTAATGAGATTCTGATGGGGATAGATAGAAGCTTTTCAGCCAGCATAATTCAATGATGAAAAATGATGGGTATGAAATTACATTTCCTTCGTATCATTCTCCTGCTTGTTCTACTGCATCTCTGTAGCTTCTTTTTTTAAGGTATAAATAAGGATAATATTACAACTTAGGGTAATATCAAGCAGAAAAAAATTGACCATCTGAACAATAAGACTTAGAGCACTCAATGACACAGGAAGATTCCCCTCCAAGCTTTACTAAAATGCACTTTCTGAAAGGGTGTTGTGTTCCATTGCCCAGAGTTTCACACAACTCCCTTAACATACCCAAAGTCCTACTTGCCATCTCTGCCCAGCGCACAAAGAGCAGAAGCACAGACAACAAAACTCAGGGACTTTTCAGAGAAGAGTATGCATTGGCTTCTGCCTGCTCTGTTTCTCCTCAAAGTCTGGTGGATCTTGATGTACCTGAGCAACTGACACAGATCAGGATGAGCAATGTCAGATCAGCACATGCTTCATGTTAGCAAGGAGTCATCTGAATAAGCAGCCTGACACCACCATCACACTTGCTTTCCTAAAGCTCAGCTGACTCAAAGGCCAGCTACATATTTACTGTCAAAGTGGTTTCAAACTGTGGAAGGAGATGAGTTTTCAGTCATAGGAGAAACGTGATTATCAGCTAGAGGCCAAATTAATTTTCTTCTAACCATTACCAAGCTGCAGAAGTCGGTTTTGAAATGAACCGAGGTGAAAAGCTTGGCAGGTAATTTATCTCCAGTTCTCTTCCAAAGCCTAAAATAATTGTACATACAAATCAGAAAATTTTATTTCCATGGATCTGAAAACCACAATTTCTATCCTTTTCCTCCTCATATAAAAGGAAGAGAGATGCACCATAGACCATAGAGCAGGAGATGACCATCAGTTCTCAGAAATTCCCTGGTACAATTAGTGGCTTTTGCTGCTTTGCTGGAGGAGTGGCCTGGGCACCTTTTTTCCTGGGCAGTGTTCTCACTACTAGAAGCTGACTAGAAGCATGAGGAGCCATATTCCTTTCTCCTTAGAAGTTAGAATCTAAGAAACATAATAAAAAAAAGTGCAAGAAAATAATCTAGCTGGTAAAAGGAAACAGGCAAGGTGTTATGGAAGTAAGTTTACTCAGGTACAATTTTCTGGAAATATGAATACAGGAAATAGATCAATGAAGGTGTGAGCATTTCCATTAATAATTGCAGAAACAACAGCTACAACTGCCTCGTTGTCAGCTGGGTCATTATTAGCTTTTTGCTTCAGAGCAGAGTGAGGTCTCCAGAAAAAATAGAGTATGACAGCAGTATGGCCTTTTGCAGAAGGGGAAAAACATAAGGAAGTTTTGGGGAAAAAAACAATTTTTAGATTTTTTTAAAGCATAGATAGACCATCTTGGGTCCCTGGGATATTACAGGGTAGTTCCTATATTGCATTCTTTGTCCAAAAGGAACACTTTTGGGCTGGCTGCCTCTACATCTGTTCATCCTCAGCTCTGCCAAATCTTAGTTTTGTGCTGCAAACAATTGACCACAGAGGAACAGGCTATCAAATAATTGATTTCTCAGAGCTTGTGTGGCCTCAAACAGGTTTAAGGAGTGTTGAAGCAAGACAGAGTTTAAGGCTGTCCCTAATTCTGCAGCTCAAGTCAAGATGAGAGGCAGCTTTGCAGGCATTTACAAACATATGGCCCTGCAAGCAGCCAAACACGTGAGTACTCATAGTTGAGGCCTTGAAGAACATACTCAGTGTCATTGTTCTCCAACTATGTTGGACACAGTTCATGGTACAATTTTTGTTGTCTAGGCATTTTCTACTTCCTTTCAAAACTTAATAAACAACAGGATTTCCCTGAAACCTCATTCCTTTGAAAAAAAAAAAGTCTGATTTTTTAAAACACTAATACAAAACACATTATCATTCTGTCTCAAGACCAATGAGTTCTGTGGGCGATTTTCATTGTCTCCAGGAAAACATGACAGAGTCAGTTCTAAAAATTTCTCAAAGGAAAAAAAAGATTTCCTGACAAAGCAACTATTTTAAAATTTACCAGTTGATTTATCAAAGTCCTTCAAAGTGCCCAGTTAAAAGCTCTGTGACTTAGTTTTCCAAAAAAACCCCAAACCACCTCACACTACCAACACAATGCTGTAAGTAGTATTACACTTGCTAGCAACACTTGCTAGCAACACTGTTAGAGGATGCTCCGACAGTACTGGCAAATATGACCTAAAGGTACATGAGCTCTTAAGTTTGTCTTTGCTACTCTGCACAGCAGAGGAATGCTAAAGATTCACGTAAGGAAGCATTTCTGTGTCTATTGCTCAGAGGCATTTCAGAGTACCTATCTCAGAATCTCTAGGCTCTTTTTCAGCTATTAATGATTTCACTAAAACATGAAAAAACCTACAAGAGCTCAAGGCTCTTGTGATGGACAGAAATTTTGTTAATGTACAAATTAACTATACATGTGGTTTTTAAATTCAATTTAAGCCTGAAAATCTAACCTTGGGGGTTTGAAATAATGGGACATTAACTTCACTGCCTTTTACAAACTACCATGAAACATAAGTAAATGACAAAGATGAATAAAATCAGAATGATAAATGTTTTATAGTTGGTATTTTTTTTAAATGATGTTATTGCCATTGAAAACCTAAGTGAAATGAATTCGGTCATTTCAGCTTAGTCCCTGGTGGACAATAGTCCACATTTCAAAAGCATCACACATAATTTGGCAAAATTGGCAGCTTCGGCTCAGATGTGGCTTAGGGCTGAGTAAGCATGCAATTCCCCTAGTGAGAGTGCCCCTTTCCTTCAGGGTTAAGGTCAATGGCTAGTCACTGTGGGGTAGGAAGGCTGATATTGTCTGCTTGTATTCTTCTCAACTACAGACACAGAATTTCAGCTGCTGGTGATGCACAGCCTTCCAGTGCCGGCAAATATATTATACTCTTTCCTTAAATATACATGAACCTTCGCACTCTTCCACTCTCCCAGATAAAACACACACCTTGCCTTTCCAGGACAGACAGCACTTCAGTCACTTTTATAATCCTTGTCTTCCCCCTCCTCCCTTTCCTATTCCACAGTCATATTTCACCTTATACTAGATTTAAAAGATTGCCCATTCTTGACCCAGAATACAGCCGGGCAATATACTAGTTTAATGGCAGGAAAACAGGGGCATCAATGGAAATTATAGAAAATCAAATTGAACAGATGTCAGGAAGCACATCAGGCATTGTAAATGTGAGGGATGCCCATCAGACAAGGTTATGGAGGTGAGAAAACAGAACAAGTGAAAAAAGCAGAGCAACACCAAGAAAACCAGCCCTGCCCCCAGCTGCCAGTGACAGGCTTCAACTGATGCAGTGGGAAGGTTATTCTATGCCATCCTTCAAAGTGACAATGAAAGTTACTGGATTATGTGACTATAAAGTAAGACAAACAAGTGTTACAATAACCTACTAATGTTACAAAAAATTGTTTTTAAAAAACCTTAGTCTCATTAAAAGTTAATGGAGATTTATGTCCAGCCCTGAAAGTATTAAGACATCTTAGATTCCACAGGAATTGTCCACTGATTGTAACCTACAGAAGGCCAGATTTTTTTTTCTAAAGGTATTCAGACATTAACACGGTAGATTGTGCCCAGTGGGGTTTTTAAAAGAGCCTAGACATCTAATTCCCATTAGTGACAGAGTTTTGAAAAGCCCGCTGTCATCTCACCAGAATTTAAATAACTTTACAGACCTGGCTCAGATTGGAGATTTTTTTGCATTTATGGCTACATGGAAGGAAAACAGTAGACTCAGTTTCAAACACTAGCAGGACACACAAACTTTTGCTTTCCTTCAGATCAGGTAACTCATTCACTGAAATGGTATCACACTAGGACAACTTTTGCTTTCCTGTATTCTATTAAATCAAATTTAACTGGAACAGTAGTCATTTTAGATCTTGAGAATGAACAAATAAACCTTGCTCTCTCTTTTGAGATAACAAATGTCTTACTGAAAGTAGTGTTTAATACACAAGGTACCTTTTTCCCTAAGGTTGCCACATCACATACTATTGTATATGACTTTCTGTTAATACTTTTTATACTTAAAGTGTATGCAATGCACATGAGAACATTTAATTCAGTTTGTGTCAAAACCTGTATTAATACACATACATGACAGACAAACAATTTCAAAGTTTCTTTCTCAAGAAACAATATCTTGGCCAAGTAGCTTTTAAAACATTCTTCTGTTTGTTCAGATATTTACTTATTTTAAGAAGTTGTAAGTTTTTCCTACTTCATGCCGTCTATTAAAACTTGAACACGTTGTTCCATTAACAGTGGGCCTTGAGGGAATGGGAGAGCCAGCATGGCACCCTACACATGAGCCACAAGGTGCCCAGCTGGAAGGCTGGCAGGCACTCAGGACTGATGGCCCTGATGAGCTGAGAGCAAGCACGGGCAGGGCATCCTTCTCCCTACACAGGTCAGGGCTTTCCAAACAGATCAGAAAAATCTATGTTTATTTTAGACTACAAATTTGTAGCTCGAACCTATGGCATACAACTACCTATTGCTTGCACTGAAGTTCAGGCACAAGAGCTTAGAAGCGTCCAGTGGCACGGGGCGCAGAATAAGACAGACTGTCTGAAAGCAGTGCCACTTATCTACATGTGCTTAAAAACACCCAAATCATACTTCTGCCTATTACCATCAGCCACTCAAATATTACTATTGCTGAAAAGGATTGCAGAAGGCATTGTAGTTTCTTCACATATTGAGCAGCACTGTGCACATGCTCCTTGTTTCCACTGCACAGTCAGCTGCCCTTGACCATGACTCAGCCAGTCTTAATGAAGAGAACAGTTCAACAAAATATGTACTTAGCTAGTTTCAGATGTTTCAGAGTAATGAGAGAAAAATAGTAAAGGAAAAATTTGGCCTGCAGGCTCTGAAGCCAACAGTTTCAAACTTTTTGTTTAAAGCCAAAATGTTATGAAATTACTAATAAATGTTTCCCTTCATTGAAGACACAAAGTCAAGTAGTGTGCAACTCAGACCTCAGTAAAAAGTGATGGTGCAGAGAATATCAGGGTTTAAGGGCATTAAGTTATCCCAGAACATTTCCCTTTCTACCTGCTTACAGCCAAAACTAGCTTCTGGATAGAAATGAGACTTGCCAAAACCAGGATGTCTGACAAAGCCCATCTCAGAGACCAGCATGAGGAAAAGGGTTCTCAGGAACATAGTTTTTTTCTCCCTATCTGTTTCAAAATCTGCAAAAATACCTGTTTGCTATCCCAAGGCTGAATGTTGCTATGAAACCACCCTGCACATCATTTTGTTCGTTACTTCCAGTTCTTAATTGCTTGAACCAAGCCAGGCTAGCTCATCTTTAATTGGAATAAAGAGTTAATCTTTTATACAAAGGACCCAGCTGAGTCTTTGAATGTGTAAAGGGCTTTTGGCAGTTTAGAGTGTGTGTGGTGTTAGTAGGATTTAGCTCATTAGCAAACCACAAAGGCTCTGCTGACACTGTACTCTGGGTAAAATACATGAGGCCAACCTACACCCTGTGGACATGTACAGCATAACTACATAATAAACAGGCATTTATTAATAATTTTATCTGTCACACATGCAGAAGGAGAGGGTGAGAAGTCAAAAGCTGTCATATGTTGCAACTAAAGAGGCATAATTAAAATGATAAGTGTCATGTGATTATAACCCTTGAAGAACTAATCTAGCATGAAACAACAATGGCAGAAATACAACAGCATATGTTCCAAAAATTAATTTCACATAATAGGCAGCTGATGTAAGCACTTAGACCCAATTATGTATGGTCATACAATAGCAGCTGATGCATGGAAAATCCCTTATATAGTGTACACTAGAATAATCCCATTATAAATGAATGAATAGAAAGACTCCTTTAAAGTCTTTGCACTAGTGTGTATTTACAGACAAATTAGAATTTATGGAAATGTTATGTAACTTTAACTTCTCCAATAACTTATTTTCAAGGTTTAGCTTTTCAAGCCAGATATAGCTTCCTCAGTATTTCAGGCAATTAGTTGTTCTGCAGAAGCAGAGTTTGTGGCGACAGCAGTCACAACCTACAGATTTGTTTAACCTCAATTTTAAATAATTTTTTAAACTAATTGTTTCATTTAATAATATCTACTTTAGTCAAATAGGACATGATTCCTAGTATTGTTCTATCTGATTCTCCCTCTGAAGTTAAATGAATTGGAATACTGTGTACTGCAGAGATCAGAATTGAAGAGATGTATCCTATAAAATTAATTGCTTGTTAATCTTGAATATTGTGGCTTTACTCATATTAACATTATTTTAACAGTCTGATTAATATTTTTCTCATAGTGAAAGCATGAAGAGTTTATACATAAATGAAGCATGTTGGTGTTTCAGTTTACACTGATCATGTGCACATGAGCTTTGTTCTGTTCGTCTATTGACCTCAACTCTGGTTGTGTGCAATGCAATGTCACATCCCAAGTTTCAGCTTGAGAGCACAATGTGCATCCAAAATTCTAAACCTGGAAGCACTGATTCAGATGCACACAGATTACCTCCTGACACTGACAGAAATAAACTTATTCTAGAGAGAAACAGTATTTATCAATTAAGGTTTGGCCCTGAAATCACTTTGGATGCTTGTAAAGTCAATCAGAATGACCCACCATATGTTTCAATAGCCTTCTGTTCTCTTTCAAATTATGCAACTTTTAGTTATGAAGCTGTGAACATATCTAGTACTACCACTGACCAAAGGCACTTCCTATGCTTCTGCATAGAAAAGCCAGAAGCAAATTTCATTCCCTGCTTCTCTACAGTCAATATACTAAACAACAGGAAAAACAATGCAAGTATTATAGCACTGTGACAAGACAACAATGTTATCTACTCCCTGGAATTAATGTTGAACTGTAAACCTACAGTATTCTGGGTGTCATGCTAGGCACAACAAACTCAGAGGTACAAGCAGACGGGGAATTATCCATTCAGCTGATCACACAAAAGTATACCTGACAAAAAAACATTCAATGAACAAAGTCTTCAGCAGAGAGTACAACTCCAAAAATTCACCTGCAATGTATGTCAGTAGTTCTTTTTACTTGGGTACATGTTATTCTTTCAGTGTGCTGAACAATGAGAAAGAATATGTACAGCTCACTAAACTGATTACTAACACAGTTCTTATGGAATAAAGACACATCTGGACTTTAAATAGAAACAGCAAGAGCTGGCCAAGATTTTAACAGCAGCAAACAATATTTGTTTAGTAGACAAATTATGTTACAGCAGCAGTTAGCCTATGACAGAGTTACAAGTCCTTTTTAGGAAAAGAAATAAAGTGTTATGTCTGGAGAAGACAGTGTTGGCATCTAATGAATTTCCAGGTGGAAGCTGCAGCCAGGGCCCAGGTGTGCTTTCACATTTACCTGAGTCCAGCTAACCTTTAAAGTCTCACAAGGAGGAGCAATAGCCAGTGCACTCAGGGGTGCACTGCACCACAGGCGAGCAACTTACTTGTTTAGGGACTGGGGGCTTGAGAGTGAAAAGATAAAAAAGAAGCAAAACTTCACAAAAATTTCATGTCTTGCTTTCTTCAAAACTTGATGTATTTCCTATCAGTCAGAGAGGAACAAAGCATTTTAGGGGGAAATAAAAACACTTGAAAGACAAACAAAACTAGAGAAAGCCAAACAGTAATTGCTTACCTGAAACAGGAAAGGAGAGCTTCTGTTTAAAGTTAATGCATCTACCCGGATTTTGAAATTTCACTTGACACTTAATTCCAGCAGTTTGTAAACTATTGATTAAATTAACGTTCTGAAAACATTGACACACAGGCAAATGACAAAATACTACTTTAAGGGACTACTAGTTACAAAACCAACCTTGTATCCTGAAAGCAACTGTTAGCACTATGCTCTCTTGGGAAAACACCCTACAAACGCCCCTCGCCTCCATTACAGAAGTGTTCCAGCACACTGCTTCTGACAAACTGTGCAAGTTACTCCAAGGCAAGAAGCCACACATAAGGTCCATACTCCAAGACAAGGTGTTCGCAGAAGTAGCCCTTTTAAGACTCCATTTCTCTGCAGAGCAGGCTAGACCACCCCAGCCAGTTCAGTCACAGGGCTGAGCTCCACAACCTCATGAAAGACAAGATAAGTCAGCGGATTGCTCTAATATATGCCAACTGGATTGGCCCCTTGGGGACCCAATCTGCCAGGAAGGGATTACTGGACTTTGCTAATGTCCGTTCTACACCTGGACATGCCTTTAAAGAGCAGACCTCTACAAGGGCTTGTGTACCAATACAGCCTAAAGTCCATGAACTTGTCTTTGCACAGGAATAGGATGTCCCCATGAGTGCGATGAGAAAATTTACTTCAGCCAAGTGTCCATCTTAAGTCCTTCAATTTCCAGCTAATTTTAGTTCAATAGACTCAAAATAGCTCATTACCACAGGGCAAAGGGAATTTTTCCTGTTCTGCCCTGCCCTACTCAGAATTTAATAAATGCAATGATGCACTGGATGGTTGTGTATGTATGGTGTATACAAGTGACCTGGCGATTGGTCTGATCATTTAGTGCTTCAGCTACAGAGTTAAGAAGAAACTGCAGATAGGTTTTCCTGAATGAAATCTTATCTTTATCAAACATGGCCACACATTTGGGCCTGGAAGTAGTAACAGCTGTAACTAAGTGAATGTTATTAAGAAAGGAAATAACGAATTGGGAAGTATTTGAAGTTCTGACCTTTCACCCCTTGCACTATGATTCAAGCTAACCCTGAAGACCTGACTATGATCTCTCAATGATTTCTGGTTTAGATCCCCAATAGTTAATTTGTTTCACGCTGGGAGAAGTTGCTTGATATGGTTTAAAAAGTAGGCTATTAGTAATGGCACATTACCTATTCGTGCAAAATCATGCACACAAGCTTGCCTTAAGCACTGAATAAAATAGCAATATATACACATATTACAAGATCCTGGAAACACTAAATTGAAAACCAGATTTCAATTTTGAGAATATGATTTATGCTAAATTATTTTTCTTTCAGTAGAAAAGTCTTGAGTGAATGAGCAACAGAGTATTACTAGACATCATGCCATTAAAATTAAAATAATGTCTGATGAATTTACAAGTACTGGACACTTCAAAGGCCATTTTATTATATCTTTAAAAATATTGCTCTATTAGAGATGCATTTCATCAGTTAGAAGGGTGACATGACTCAGTATTAATTAAATATATCAAGACACCTGAGGATGTACATATCTAATTTTAAATGAAATAATTTTTTATGTTTTCATGGATAATAAAGAACATTCCCTCTGAGTGGGTAAAAATTCTAAGGAGCCAGAGGTTACAGGAGGATCACTCAGAGATGTTATAAAATCCTGGCAGCAGAAGAGTGATACTAAGTAATACATGATCCCTTCTTTCTTAATAATTGTAGAAAGGCTACACACCAGAGTTTTATTCATGCAGTTTACTTCACCTCCATTTAAACTGAACAGATTTTCTTCCTTGCTTTTCCTCCAATTTTAGTGTCAAGTAAATACTTAAACTTTTCTTTGGCTATGTCATACAAAATTCACAAAAGATCTAAATACAGTAGCCAAGATGAAGGGACAATGTTTTATCCACAGTTTGCCCCTTTTAGTTGTTGTTTGAGAACAATCCTGAGATAAAAAGGAAAGGTTATTACACTCGGACAACCTTAATTCTTCAGGGAAAGATACACAGTTTAATAACAGCAGCCAGCCATCTGCTGCTCCTGAGGACCGCATGCAGATGGAGCAGCCTTGCAATTGTATCACCCTCTGTGCCAGCTCAGAGGCAGAAGATACCCTTTCTAGGGCTGTGAAGAAACTCTGCCAGGATATAATCCCTTCTCACCAGCAGCAGGGCCTCAAGAGCAGCAGGACTCTGGGTGCCACTGCTGTGAGCCCCTTGTGTTCACTTCACTAGTGCAGCTGCATCCAGGCTGTAAATTTTTTTTAAACATTTTAAAAGAGAGAGTAAGTTGGATTTTCTTTTTAATGCAGTGAGTTTAAAGATAAATTAATAGATTAAAGACTCTATTACATGCTTAAGTTTAGCAAGCGAGTGTCCACGTGGCCGAGTGCACAGCACCCAGCATGACAGCTGGGAATGGAATGTTACAGGAGACACATATACCTGTTTTCCTACAATTTTATGGGTTGCTACAAGGAAAGGAGGTGGCAGCCCAGAAGCCCAAACATGCTGTACAGGCACAGATCTCAGAATCAACAACTTAACACTATGGAGAGACATGGACATATTGGAGATAGCCCAACAAAGGGCCACAAAGATGACTGAGGGATTAGAGCATCTTTCCTATGAGGAAAGACGGAGAGAGCCGGGATTGTTTAGCCTAGAGAAGAGAAGGGTTGGGGGGGAACTTATCAATGCATATAAATACCCAAAGGAAGTATGCAAACAGGACTGAGCCTGGCTCTTTCCAGTGGTGCTCAGTGACAGGAAAAGAGGCAATGGGCACACATTGATTCACAGGAGGGTCTGTCTGAACATCAGGAAAAATTTTTTTACAGCGAGGGTGATGAAACACTGGCACAGATTGCCCAGGAAGGTTAGGGAGTCTCCACTCCTGGAGATATTCAAAAGCCATCTGGACATGGTGCTTGGCAACTGGCTCTAGGTGGACCTGCTTGAGCAGGGGGGCTGGACCAGATGACCTCCAGAGGTCCCTTCCAACCTCAACCATTCTGTGATTCCAAGGGTAATATATCAAATTGCTAAGCAAGCTTTAATTTTATATTCATTAGGAATTCAGTTCTCAGAAACTCAATCTTACACACTGGATGCCAGATTCAGAAATTGCTTATCCAATGAGGCATTGCAAGTTTACCCGTACAACCTCCCAGGGCTTTTTAGTACGAACATTTCCAACCTGTGTACACACAGCAAACAGATCACACACACTCTGTAGGCTGTAAGTAGAAAAAGGTCTAACTGTGGTTTTCCTGAAAGCTCTGAGCTGAAGTCAGTATGTATTTCTGAGAACACAAGAGCTAAGGGTCACAGCCTTGCTCTGTTTCCCCTTTCCATAGATTTCTCACAGACATACTGGAAACATTTTTTCACCAGGTTTATATGTAGTGTGAACTCTGCCAATGCATCAGCTGAAATGACCGGCACAGCGTGGGAAAGTGAAGCTAAGTCTATCACTTTGCTTATGGAGCTCCTGCAGCAGCTTGTTTTTTCACCAGCAGCAACACTGAGGATGGTAAGGGAGTAAGAAGAAACTTTCTGTTTTCTTACTTTTGCATCAGTATGTATTACTCTGTGTGCTGTACCATTCAAAGGCAAAGAAACTCAGGAATATCAAACTTCTGCAGACAACTGAAAGGAAAGGGGAGACTATAAGTTACTCTCATCCTTAATTTTTTTTTACTAGCTAATATCAAGTAAAGACCACCATAACAATGTCAAATTTAGATCTGAATTGATGGAGGTAATTATTAGAACCTGTGATACTTAAACTTGTGTGTTTCCTTAGGTTTGCTCTAACACTTAACAGGTGTTTTGTAAAGAGGATTTGGAACATGCTACTGTATTCTCATTTGCTGTTTGAAACAAAAAGACTTAAGTGAACCTCCCTTTTCGAGCTATGTATGCCACCACAAAATGTCACATTGCAACAGATTAAAAAACCAATTGCTGCATACAGCACCAAACAGACAGATTTATCTGTGAATATTGGGTCAGAAATTGTGAGCCTGTCCACTTACACACTACCAAGCACAGGGTTCCAGAGAGTAACAGGGGCTAGTGAAAAGTTCCAATTAAGAGCTTCCCTAAACCCATTACAAAGCATTGGAACAGCATCTTCCTGTAGATTCAGGAAAGGACTGAATCTTCATTTTGTGCTGCCGCTCTGCTATAAAGTGCTAATTATTACCATTGTTTTCTGTAGACTGGAGTGGTATGAACTTCATCTGACATTCTGAGCTAGTTTTCTAAGTCCATATTATCATTGAGTGGTACCCATTGATCAACCAAGTGAAGCAGGAAAAAAAAATAAAATATGGATTCCAGCTCGAGGAAAAATTCACTGCAAGCCTGGCTTGACCTGGCTTGGCAAAGCTGAATTCTTCACTTTGACTGGGTTATAACTGCAGCCTGCACAGCCAAATAAACTCAGGCAATTACAGCCTAGATTTAGAAGCATGCTGCAGTTAAATAACTTCCAGACCAAGATTTCACTTCGTGAGGTCAGCAGATGAAGCTTGACCTGGCTTGATCAGAGTGAGCCAATGACATGGTCTGATATAGTTATGTGGTCAAACAAAACCTTACTTAATTAGTGCCTTGCCAGGAGCTTCACTTTCTAATGAGAGTTTGGTTGTAACATTACTGTTTCCCTAACCTCTCTTGCCTTTTGGTTTATCACACTTTAACGGAGAAGAATAATAGACAAGAAGAAAGGAGGGGAAAGGGTATGAAGCAAAGGATGGGACTACATCCCAGCTGGTCCAGCAGAGCTCACAATGGTAGAAGCACCTTCTAAAACAAGAGCTGCTCTTTGTAATAACTGTCTAGATCTGCCTTGCAGACAACACTGTAAAGCTTTTTATCATACCTTTATGGTACACAGATGGCTTGTTCTTTCAAGCAGCAGGGAAAAAGGTCTATAATAAATCATCACACAGGGCTCCTTTAAGGTGAGTATACGATAAGTATGGAGAACTAAGGCTGAATTCTGGATAATGGTGGCAAGCCAGGAAACAGAAATAATAGTTACATGGCTCGAATTATTGCATCCCTTTCTGTAACCAAAAATGCACTATAATTACTCATTAGGAACATGTGTATTTCTTTTATATTGTTTTCCTGCTGCAAGTAACTTTGAAGATGACTGCTAATGACCAAGAGCTGTTCTCAGGTGAAGCTATTTATTCACATACCGCTGAAAAGCATTGTAGGCCATTTATTATCAGTTAATCAAAGGAGCTTTTCTAAACCTCCTGTAATTTTATCCCTAACTAAAAAAAACCAAAAAAACCCCAAAAAACGAAACCCAAAATGTTCTATTTTCAGCTTTCATTTGACATTGCTGTACAGCAGAGGGAGATTTCAAGCACTATCAATACTATAGGTCCCTAGCTACAACAAATAACTACCACCAAAAAACCTCTTTTTATACAGCTAGACCAGAGATGGTTTTTCCATTTTGTATAGGTTACTATATTGCCTTCATTACCATAGCATCTAGTCAGTTTTCCTAAATACGTTAAGCGACACTACTAACTTGCCACACGCAGTTGGCTCCTCTGAGCATCTCCCAGAAGAACACTCAATATTCAACATGTGTATGCAACATGTTTTTTTCTTTGTTCATTATTGTCTCTCTTTTCCAAGTGGGTAAGAATTTTCTATTAGCCTACAGTCTAAAATATTTATTATGAAGTGTTTTTTATCAAGGTTACATCACATTAAAATCTTAGCTTTAGAAACACACAGAAAATTCGACCACATTTTCCAGTTGTGTCCACTGTTTTAAAGAAACACACCCAAAAGCTAACCGGCTCCTCAGAGTCAGCTGAGGAGCCCTAGATTCATCTTTAGATGTTTCTTGTACTGCAATAATTGTAGTAACAATCTCTACAGAGAGGACAGTCCGTTATTCACTTCTAGAGGCTACTTAAACATCGCTGACATTAGATAAAATGACAGTGTGTGCTTGCTGCTGTACCAGAGCCCCAGCCCTACATAAGGGGCCCAAGTCCCACTGTCTGATTTGGCTTCAAGTGAAAGCACTGCTGCACTGACTTCATCCAGAAAAATATTTAAATCACGCATTTCAATTTTGGGCACTTTATGCAAATTTGAAGGCAACTAGTGACAGAAACACCCTAGAAGATTGATACGGTTTGAAGCACGTTATGTATGGCTTTGCTGTTCAACTTGCAAGTAATTTGTAAAGCGGGTCTGTCCTGACTATGAAACATTGTATCAGTGTGATTGGAATCAATAGTTCCTGCACTGTCATTTGTCACATATTTACAAGCCTGAAAAATAGTTCATTTTGTCCTGATCCTATAACTCAAAAGATTGAATCAGAACCCTGGAGGGATCTTTGAGTGCGACACATTCATTACTGGTCACTAGTCTTTGGTGATGCTACGATCACCGCTGCACCAAGAAGGGAATGTGACTTCAAATTAAAACAGGGGTGCTCCTGTGTTTTCTGCTCAAACATATTTAAAACCTGTTGGTAAGTTGTGTCTGTACCGATTTATTGCAGTTAACATAAAAGGAAAAAAAATGTATTTGTACTGTAATTTGCTTTTAGTTTTAATGGTCCTTTTTAGAGGTGCTTTCAGAACTTTTGCCTTAGCTTTTTAACACATTCCAACTACCGTAACAGTTTTAAGGAACAAACCTGAGCCATGGAATAGTCAAACTCATTTACATTTTCTCTTTAAACTTCCTTCCCCCTTCAAATAAACTTGTGTGGAAAAATTTTAGTTTAAAATGATCTTTCTTGGAAAAATTTTTACTGCAAACTGTATGTTTCCTCCTAATGCTGTACTCTGAAAGCATAGCCCAGCAGCTGAACTTCCCATTATCTCTGCAAGACCAAAAAACACAGCTGTAAAGCAGACCATGGTCCAAGTTAGCAGTTCATTGCCATGAGGTTACACTCAGTTTCCCATAGGAACAAAAGGTTGTTTCACACTTTCACAGACCATGTCCATGCTCTATGAGCTACCAGGATCTCTACACCATGACTCTGAACAGCAGGCAGAGATCCTGCACCAACCCTAGGTCGAAAAGTGAAGCCCGATACCCTCTGGGATGTCTTCTCCTCCTGCTGCTGGAAGCCACCCTCTGCCCTCCTCTAGTCCCCAGAACAGGAGGGATTGGTAAGTGGTGCCCCTTACATGTGGGGAAACAGCTTCCCACAAGTTCCCACATTTATCCAGCTAAACCAGCATCCAGCACTGAGGAAGCAGGACTCCATTTCCCCTAGTCCTCTCTCACACCACATATTTGGCAAAATATTGCTTATTTGGCAAAAAAAAGCCCTTAGCATCATCAATAATGGGAATACCAAGTTTATCAAAGTATGAAAGGCAATACTGAGAGCCTGTGCTTGATCACTGGATACACATATGGTCTGCATACGCACATATGACCTAGGGTGAAAACGCTTCACTGTTATGTAGTTTTCTGGTAAACCACATTTTCTGATAAAACAGTAATTACTTTTAAAACATTCAATGAGATTTAGTAACTTGAGTATAATGCAGCAAGCCAAAGTGACACCTATAGCTAGGCAAAACATAGAGTATTAGCTCTCAGATCAGATCTAAAATAAGGGTCCAACTCTTTGTATGACCAAAGAATTCAGTCACAATTTCAGCAAAAAGTTCCCTTGAAACTATTACCTCCACAAATTAACAAAAGCATCAGAGTCACTTTGCAGGGTATATAGCTTAAGACTCTATAAGAACCTCAGTTATAATTACTGCCTCTCTCAGCTAATGTGTCTCACAAGCATGCAAAGAGGCAATACCTGAAGAAGTTGGGTTAACAGAACCAAAACCAGAATTTCAGGAGAAAACAAAGATTTCCCAAAAATACAATTTCAGGAGAAAAAAAGGAAACTTACTACACTTCTGACTCATGACTGACAGTCTACAAAAATTAAGCAACATTTCCAATGGTGCCTCAGGAGAAAAAACCCTCTGATGGGCACTGTGAGCCAGGACTCCCTGATGGTCACTGCAGGGGCCCTGCTCAAGGTAGATTATGCCAGGGGAGAAACCAGCCCTTTATTTTTCAGGCTATAAATGTTAGAATATATTGATAACTGTAGCACTTTGTAAACATTGCCTTAAAGAGGTTTGTGAATTCAGTTGTAACAATCACCCTGGTTTTAAATTTTTATTTGTTGTAATCAAGGGGTACATAAGACTGTATAACATTTTTACAGTATCCTATATCCCTGTAGTAGTATTTTGAGTGCAAAAAGGAAAAACCAAGCAGAAGTTTCCACATGAAAGCTAGACAAACAAGAATACAACATCCCTGACTGCTCACACAAATTTCATTCGCTTTGCATTTTCACAGACACAAAAGGACTCTTCAGGGATGGGGACGGGAACACCAAGCAAAAGCAAAGGAGTCAGAAGAAACAACCTTATGACTAGAGAAAGGGAGGAAAGAAGCCAGTGCAACCCCTGGGGCCTTATCAAGTAAAGCAGACTATCCCACCTTCGAAAGGAGGAGAAGAAAAGAAAGCATCAGGAAAATGAGGTTTGCCATTTTACGCCCCTATCCCTCCCATGAGGATAGGGAAGGGTGCCTCCCCCTGTTTCCTCCTACCTCAGCATTTCACCGTGCCTTGGCATTGTTTATTCCCTCACAAAATATCCCTCTCCATTGGATTTCAATATTTTTCATACAATAGCCCAGAATTTACTGCATCCCCAGCCCTGCCACGGGGCTTCCCCCTTTCCTTCTTCTCAGCAACATAGCTGGAAAATGCCAGCACTACTCTGGTACCAACTCCTTTCCACTTTCCTTACAATAGTTACCAGCTTACCACTTGCAGCTGCTTTTTTCCTCTTGCCTTTACAGTCTTCATCTCCAGGCTTCGTGGGTAGTAGATGAAATTCCTCTTGCCATATACCTTTTATCTCTCCCCTTTATTTCAGGCTTTTTATCTCCAAGCACAAGTACTTGCCCATGTCCCTCCTCCAAAAAAGTGAGAAACTCTTTTATGTTACAGCCTCTTCTATTTTTTTTTCTAAATTTCAAATAAACTTCCCAAACATCCCTGCCCCCACTCTCACCTCCCCACCCCCCCAGCCATCTGTATGGTTGAGCTTTCTCCTTTAGCTTTCTCCAGAAGTGATAGAGCAGGTCCCAGAAAAAAGGTGGGATGACTGTTACCAAATATTAGTTGTAAGAGTTGTCAGGTGCTAACTCAATAAGTAAAAGCACCATTTTCAAACAGAGAAATCCTTCTATTTCTGCTAGTTCTGTGAAACTTCTGACATACTTTCATATTTTACACTGACAACAGTGATTTCTTCAAAAACACATTATGTTTGCATTATAAGTCCTTTTTAGTACAGCTGAATTAAGAATGAAGTGCCAGGACAAGGGCCCATTTGTTATTTAGAAACCAGATGACCCAGGTTTACCTTTCAAGTCTCACTTTATGTAGTCTTAAGCAACCAGGCAATACCTTGTAGGCCACAGAGTGCTTCTCAATACTGTGCAATCAGTGGTAGACATATAATGAACAAATTCAGAGTTAATAGGTCACAGGAAGAGATGAGGATAGATGAAGGGCATCTACAGAGCTGGGAGTTTGTCAAAGTTAATTTTCTTTTTGCAGTGACGTTCAGGGCCCAAAATCCATCCAAGCAGTCCTTGCTCTGCCTGCTTCCATGCCCCTTCAAATCACATTTGGGCATATCCTTCTTGTATCACTTGTCATTTGTCAGAAACGTTAATAGGGTTTAGAGCCCGTAAGCTTTTCTTAATCATCACTCGTGTTAATCTGCACACTTCTTAATTCTTCATCTGTTATCCTTAAACATCTGATGCAGTTTAAGTAAATCTCCACCATCTTCATTTGTAAAACCAGATGCAAAACAGTTAATATCTCTGCTGTTTAATATCTTAACCCTTAATCTGTACTATAGCATCAACCCCTAAGAAGATCAGGGTTTTTTAATATTTGCCTCCTGACTTTATAACAAACGAGAATTCTAGCAACAGGTGAAATGCCTTGCTTTAATTATACCCCATTGCTTCTGAATTTCCTAACCTTTGCTTTTCAGAAACAAACATCCAAGAAAGCAAAATGAAGAAATCAAAGCAAGAGAATGGTACTGGAGGGAGCTAGAGATGTGGTAACAAACCCCTGCTTCCCTCTATTTCCACTTCATTCCCCGTAGTCTTAAATATTTTCTGTCATCAGTTGCCTCACTGCTTATAGCTTTTCATCATGGAGTTGCACACTCCAGGAGGATTCTATTATATGAACCGAAGCAGAGGCGAGCACCCACAGCACCCAGCACGTCTCTCACCTGTGTCTCAACCCTCTCCGCAGACAGCCCAGCAGGTCCCGCACACCACTCCAGCCTTCAAGTGTCCTTATGCTGTCTGCCATGGAAAGGCATAAGATGCCTTTTATCTGTCCTCTTTTGTCAGTGCAGCTCCTTGAAGTATTTCTTTTTCTGTCCCAGAGTCATTACAGCCACTATTGCAAGTTCATAAGTTACACAGAGAGAGCTCTGTCTGCAGGAGACAAGAGGCTGCTGCTCACTTCAGTCCCAATGGTCTCGCAGGTTGATGAATAGCCTGGGCCATCATGGAGCCCCACAGAAGCAGGAAAAGCTGGGTTTGCACAGCCCTCCAGAGCAAGCCCTTGAGCTTTTTCATGTGAGGGCACACCAGCCACCCCTCGCTCTGGGAAGCCAACGAGGCAGGTTCCACACAGCTGCAGCAGCAGCCCTGCTGCACGAGGCTGTTGCATGCTGCATGCACACAAGTCATTTGTCCATGGCACAAAGCAGCTCCCCAAGACCCCCATCTGCCATCAGCAGCTTCACAGGTTTTGGCAGCCTCAGGGGCACACAGCTTTCCTCACAGCTCACCTCAGCCCTCTGACAGGGCTCCTCCTTGTAGCCCCCCTCCGGCACTTGGCGGGAACCTCATCTGCACTTCCTCACAGCTTCTGCAGGTGCAGGATTTTACCCCAGTGCCACCTGAGGGTAAGAGGAGGCTCCTATCACTGAGAACATTTGGGGTCTTCTGTCACAGTTCAAACAGGATTTGATGCTGTGCTTACATAATCTTTCCTAAAACCAACAAGCCTGCCTGGCCCCGGCACTTGGCTTGTGAGAACCTTTTCTCCCCCCTGCACACCTGAGGTGCTTTGAGGCCTGTGCCACAGGCACACCCTGCAGGCACCAGCTCTTCACGTTTAACTGGGTGTGATAGAAAATTCTGTCCCTCCCAGGCAAGGCTGGGGCAAGGAGGCAGCCAAGGCTGAGGGGAGGAGGCGGGTGCCCTGACCCTGCTGTGCCCAAACCCCAGTCCCTAGGCATCCTGCAGGGCCTCATGGCATGTCCTGGGGCAGACGTGGGCCCTGGGGTGGGCACGGGTCAGGGTTGTGTCCCCCCGGTAAGCTGTTGTGCAGCATGTTTGGACCACACACTGGCCTAACACGCAAGCTCTGTCTTAGATGAAGCAGAGATTTGGGGTTGTGTCCCCCTGGTAAGCTGTTGTGCAGCACGTTTGGACCACGCACTGACCTAACACACAAGCTCTGTCTTAGATGAAGCAGAGATTTCATCAAGTCAACACCGTTCATTCACCAGGGAAATGTTTTCATATTTGCAATAGTGACAACATATTTCGCCAACTTTAATAATTACATTAAAAAATTGCTTTTAAGAAATGATTCTTTGCAAAATATTTGAAATGCACAAGTGTGTTCACGGGGGGCTCCAGCTGCGCCTGCAGGTGAGGCTGATCAGCACTCAGCAAGCACTGGCTGTTTCAGCAGGGCTTACTTTATCCTGTCCATAGCTTTCACAAGATAAAATTTTCTGTTGCACCTTCCTTGAGAGTGTGAATTTTTTAAGGCACCATTTGTCATCATTACAGGACATTATGAACAGCTGTTGCAAAACCATTATAAACATTGCTGAAGATGGCTGCTGATAGTCTCTTTGCACATTCAGAAATAATTTCCTTTTCCATAGACTCTTGTCTCTTACTTGGGAATCACTCAAAAGTAAACTAAGCAAGTAGAAAAGAACATTAGATTTGTTTGAAATTGTCAAGAAACATGGAAGTTCTTGACATGAAGAATAGTCTAGTAGAGATGCACACATACACATACACACATGTACACACACACTTCCCCACAGAAAAATGTGATCAATTCTTGATGCAGAAAGGGAAATATTAATACTGTTGAATACAAATAGCTTCTCAGACTTCTTACAGACATAGAAATAATCTACTACTTTTTTTTTTTTTTTTTCCCAATTGAAATGTGTTTTCACTAATGTCTGATCTGGTGTTTTGGACAGGAGATGCTTGCATCAGAGGAACAGCCTAGCAATGATCTCCCACGGCACTGAGGTATCTGCATAAAACTTCATTTGATGGAGAAGTAGAGGACTCACATAATTCATCAAATCACAAATAGCTGACAGGTCTTAATAATAGCAACCATATAGTCAGACAGACAGAAAGCCAACACCCACAAGTAAGCTAACACCAACCTGTGAGTAAGATGTATTACTTACATCAGTGCTTTCTCTCAGTGTGAACCACTTTCTTTTACTAGCTCTAGCCGTGATCTCCTGTTCTTCACGTCTGTGGAAGTTTTTACAGAATATTAAATGATGTCAGATCCAGTGTCATTGCTGCCCCCTCCCCATGCTCAGTCTGGGAGGAGAGAGAGGTTTTGACTAGGCTGGGATGATGGAAAGAGGTTGTGACATCCTTCATCAGTCCACTGCAGTCCCTCCTGACTTTAGATTCTGGTCACAAGCAGCCCCTCAAGGGTGCCAGCAAGGGGTATTTTGTTTGCACTTACTGAACCTCCATTATTTTCTTGTGACCACAGTGATAAAGCCATGATCACTGTCATCATGGTGTAACTACAAATGGCATGATACATACTATGGGATGTCTAGTATTTGCAGACGTAAAGGAAGGGTTTTCTTGAGACAATCAGATAGGCTAAAACCAGTCAGGTATTTTTTCTTTCTTTGCAACATCAATAAAAACAGAGACAATGGGACACACAAGCTAAATTTTGTAATATGTCCCAACTGGATGACATGTTTTAATGAGTAAAGGCCATTTTCTGTAACAAAGACCAATGTGATTGAGTGGCCTATGGCCACCCAGGTAATTAAGGAGCTGTGGTCAAGGGCTACTACCACAGTGCTAAATGTTAAGGTAATCCTTGAGGTTTGGGAAAAGAAATGGACAGCTTCAAGGTTACATCCACCTAAGGTCAGAATACGCTATAAAGCTCTCAGTTCAACCAGCCTACAGAGGAGTGGTACCT
>NW_010123550.1:109746-129519 GCF_000699245.1 Pterocles gutturalis
ATGAGGAACAATTCCTACGTTTATCTGCCTTCCAGACAAGGCCAAGCATTATGGCAAAGCCTCATACTATATATTGCATTAGCACTTAACAGTTTCCCAGTCACTGCTTCCAAGCTGTGGATTTAGTTAGAGAGTACAAAGAAGTCCAATGGAGTGGACATTCTCTCTTGGGTTTTGGCAGCAGAAGAGGAGGTGACTGGGGGTATGAATATCAGGATTCAGAAAGCAATTTTTCTTCATATGTAGTAAACAAAGGGGGGGGGGGGGGGGGAAGCAGAGTACAAAGCAAGCAGCAGTGTACTCCACAGCAAGAACAGATTTTATGAGGAGGCACCCATAACACCTTGGAAAGCAAAACAGGTATGCCACCTCCTGATCATCACTGAGTCACACAAATACAATGTGTATGACAGGTGACAGACATGAGCCAACAGGATGCTGATCGCTGACAGAGACAGGGAAAGATGAGCCTACCACAGAGAGGGCACAGCAAAGAATTTCATAAGTTGTTTTTGAGACTGGTATGTGTATAATCCCATACAACATCCATTTACCTATTAGTAAAACAGAGGTTTCCAGAGCTTAAACAGCTAGTTCTCTGAAAGGTCTTTGATATGAAAAGATGTCCAAAAGAAGTAAGCAGAAAACAGAAGAAGATAGAATAAAAAGGTGTTCATTCCAAGCTCCATTACAGGAGCTGAATGAAAGCTGCACAAAGCTTTGTCAACTGTAAGAATTATTCCTACTCTTGTGGCCATCATTCTTGTATTATCTAAGCATTGCTATATTCCAACTTGAAGCAGGAAAAAGTAACTCCCTGTGGTAGGCGAGTTTATTAACTCCAAGACCTCAAGAGTAAGTTGTGACAGAGCCAGCATTCACATCAAGGCTTGCTTAGCTAGCTCCCAGGCAATGGCTTTTTCTCAAGATTATGTTTCTAATGCTAGTGAAGGAAGCAAACCTGATATTTATCTTCTTGTTTCCCTCTGCTTTGCAGCCTTCTTTTGGAGTTTGCATTTCCTTTGCATACCACTTGCACGGTAGCTTGCATTTAGTACAGCAGGGAGAGATTCAAACTCTTTACAGTTCTGGCAGTCTGAAAGTCAAACTGCCTCTTTGAGTAAGAACTTTGGAAATGGTATGTCTGTTGCTGATGAGACACCCTTCTCCTCATGACTAGGTCAATGATGAAGGCAAGAGAGATCCTTGGATTGTAAAGTTAGTGATGTAAAAGAAGGCTTAGATGCAGGAGTTCATGGATTGGTTTTCATGTAGAGCTCACGCATCTGCAATACTGGGGTGTCCATTAATAACACACATTACTGGGTTTCTCCTGAGTCAATAACACAGGGGAGAGGTGAGGTATATCTTCCCCTCCATGAGGTATATCTTCCCCCTACACTCCATTTAACATTCTCCAAACACATTCAAAGCACTCCTGGTTTTATACACAGTTCCCCACTTTAATATTTGTCACTTGACTATTCACAGTGGGGATTTTGATACAAATAGTGATGCTAAACAACACATGTTTTAAATAGAGACAAGTGCTCCCAACAGAGTTGCAGCTAGGAAACTGCAGAGAGCATGTTACCTGAATTTTTATAAGCACATATCTCAGCCGAACAAAAAATACAAGGTCAGTTATCTACTGTTTCTGAATGTCCTCAGTCTTCAAGTTAACCACTTACTGTTGGGATCACAAATGCAGTTTCAGTGTCTGTGTACACCATAGCTCTCTCTCCTCATGTGTATCAGACTTCAGCACACACTCATCCAACTATATCTTTTCATGTGAAAGGGGACTAAACATTTTAATAAAAACATTCTTTCCCCCCAAAATGTGTGAAGCATTTCATGAATTTATAAGAATTTTAGCAAAATAATCAGAAAGAAAAAAACAGGTTTTGTAAAAATGAAAATGTTAAAAGCCCGAAAGCAAAATACTTGAGTTTAGATCAAAAAAAGAAATCTTCAACATGTAGAAAAGTGGCAAAAGCCTGCAAGTCTCCTGAATGAAAAAGTGCTTCCACATTTTCACTGAAAAAAATGTCTGAACCAGTATTATCTTTTTCATCCCAATTCTTGTTTTGTTGTCTCCAATCTGCAAGGATGTAACGCTTCAGTGTACTAGCTCAGTCGTGGGCCTCTCCTAATAGGAACTGCCAAATATGCCAAATAGTGGCAATTACATGATGGCTTTGTGATGTGGACCATTGCCCATTAGGGACTCATCTTTGACAACCAAACTGATTTATCTTAGGACCTGAGGATGGATTATACAGAGCTTCCAAATACAAAGGCCTCTGCTGTTAACACAGCTTAATTGCTACTATAAACATAAATACGGGCTTAAAATTGGCTAGATCTTCTTTGGGTTGATATACAGGATGCAAAATATCATGACTACCAGCTTAAACTTGCAAAAAAACCCCAACTGACTTTTAATGTTAAAATTTTTGTTATATTCACTATCCCATTGAAAATAACTAAAATATTATTAAATGGGCAAGATATTTACTACTTGCCCTCTTTATTCAACCTGTTATTAAAACTATAGACTTATATTTTCTTCTCACTTGCAAAAGCTCTGAACATCTCAGAACTCAGCCATGGACTGCTAAAGCGATGTTCCTCACAGAATGCACCCTGGGTTTTCTAGTTGTCGCATACGTTTAATTTAATTACAATTAATGAGTTACAATTTACCCTAAGGGAAAACTAGCTTTTGTTGACAAAGAGGTGTTTAGTGAATGGCATTCGAATTCATGACCTAGACCTCAAATTAACAGGCTGTCCATTAAGAATGCATGAGTAGCTTTAAAGACTGCATTTATCTGTCATGGTCCTTTAAGTCCTCTGTGATGTCTTAAAAAAGACAATCAAAACTGTGTGATACTATAAAAAAAGATTCAAACATTACTTTTGATGGTATTTATTTAACTGAAAAATATTATGGAGTTCTACTAGATTATAGTTCATAAAGAGACCACAAAGAATTAATGTCTTACTTTTAAACCCTGTTCTGCTTCTAATGCAGCACACCTAAATACTGATGCCACTTTCTTCATGCAAGAAATAAAATACTAGGACTCCAGCGAAGTAAATTATCAGATACACTCTTCCCTATGACCTAAGCAGTAGGGAACTGCACCGATGTGCTTGGAAGAGGAGGTGTGAGCTCAAGGGCAATAAAAAGGCGAATCAAATTTCACAGCTAAGTTAAGCAAACAATTAAAATAACATGTCCTTGGAGACTTAAATTCTAACTACTGTACCACAAAATTATTTTAAGACTTCTTTTTTTAGATGTTAGCAAGGTATAAAAGTTAAGAATACCAATTCTAAATGAAATGGGAAAGTGTTTTGTATGGTGTTTCAGAAATCTGTATGATCAATTGACAATGTCCAAAAGTCTTTATATGATGCAGTAAAAGATACAGTCTAGTTTTGAGAGTTCAGCTTACATTTAGCTAACAAATGCTTGTGTCATTCACATATTATTTTCTTATTTCAGGACTGGGTGAAACAATGTGCAGCATCACATTCAGCCTACAGAAAGCAAGCACTGCTGGAGGTACCCTAAGACTGTGTAGATAACTTTCCAAAATCTTTTGAGTTAAGCTGTTATAAACACTAGATTAAGGTTATTAAAACACAGGTTTATATGGTTTAAAAGTAACCGCAAAATCAGTGCAAAAGGGCCAGCCATGTGCCATTGGTGTTTTTATCCCCTAACCTAGGGCTGGCATATACTGTTGAGTTTCTCAGAAACGCTTATGGGTTTCTGACTTTTTTTTAAAAAAAATATTGGTTTATTAGCTTGTGCTATTCAGTGGTTTCTCAGAGCCACAATTTCTGACAGATTTCTGTTTCATTCTACATCTTATTTCTCAAATACAGTAGTAATATATAAAAATAAAAATCATGATTAACACAACACAAACACATATGTAGATTCAAGTTGCTAATGTACTATGGCAAATAAATATTTCAAAGGTTGCTGAATTTGTCCAAATTTGCTTGAATTTCCCTAGGAGAATGTCCCAGGCCCTGCTACTGGGGTCCTCTGTTATGTGATTGTTAGAAAACCAGAAAGTAAAATATTGTCATGAATAAAGGCTTGCAGGGAACAGTCATGAAGCATTATTACCACAAGTGGGAAGCACTCCTTTCCTATAGCATGCTACAAAACTGCCACAAGTACAGATCCTACCTGGTTGAACTGAGAATGGCTCAGCTTTTTGTTTCTACTCTTTCAAAGGATTCAAGTTTATCTAATGCCGGGTACTTGTGTGTCCATGCTGGCTAGGACAGGTGTGAGCAGAGGTGAGGGCAGCAGGCATGACAAGGAGGTGGTGTGCTGAAATCTCTTCTCTCAGAGTGGTCTTCTGAATAGGCACTGCCCTTGCTATGACTTATAATTTGGACAGAGATTATCAGAGAGTCTTGACATGCAAGTTATTTATTCAGAAAAGTAAAAAAAAAAAACACTTTGGGAAGCAGATGGATCTTTTCACTAGTTCTGAAGTTCCTTACAACTTGACTACTTTCCAAGGGTTTTACAATTTTAAAAGTTAATCATGAAACTCAGACATCTTCAAGTCAAACTTTCCAAATAAGGAAATCTGAGATGCTTTTATATCAAGTGCTCAACATAAATTATTTTTGCCCTGATATTTATCCATAAGTATCCATAATTTTCCTTTACTTTGAAATTACTGTAAGTTAACAGCATTACCTATAAGTTAGTTTTGGGTGGTAAAAATCAGCCTAATGATAGATGAAAGTAAGAACCCCAAAACTGAGATGCTTTTGAAAAATACAGCAAAGCGTAAACCCCTAGCAGTAGAGTACAGATCTTCTATCAATATGTAGGCTGACAAGTACTTTGTTAAGCCTATGTGAATGACAAGTAATAATAAAGCAGGAAAATAGAACTATAATCACCCTGGGCTAACTGGAAAGAGCCAGGCAAGAAAATGGAGCAAATGGTGATGCACAACATCCAGGAATTTATGTTCAGCAAACTCCTGTGCATAAGATACGTCAAATTTTTCCCACTTTTGGTAACTGAAAAAGACCTCAGTTTTTACTGGCTTGATAACATACATTCTCTGATTTGGATATTGCAGAGTATTTGGTAAAAGAGGTCTAGGGAACAAAATTCTATCAGTTCACTCATATTTCCTACATAATCTTGCTTAGAGTACTACACACTGAAAAGGCAGTTTAGAAATTGTTCAGTGTGAATTTTTAAGAGTACATTCTGTTTTACGCTCACACACGTACAAAGCTACTGTCTATACTGGGGAACCATTCCAAGAAAGTTTGGGTTAACTGTTCTTTCAAGACATCCACTAAGAATCTGTAAATGTCTGAATGGGAGCCCTTTGCTGTTTAGATAGCGAGAGATAAGATTTCTTCTTTAAATATTAGCTGTCAAACTGTGTTATGTCTTATTATGTTTCATCAGATTGGCATTCAGCATGATGAGGTTTAACAGCACATACTGATGATGCACAAATAGTGTAACATAACTTAGGAATAAAATTAAAGGGCAGTAGACTATTTTCAGCTCAGATACCCGCTTATCAATGTTTTGAGAGAGAACACAATTCAACCACAACGGGAAGTGTAATTCATGTTCACAAAACTAGCAAGTTCTTTTCACCAGCTAGCTAAATTAGAACAGCAGCTGTGCAGATGGCAGTGTGGTTTGTGACTATTTTCAATCACCGTAATATTTGCACAGTATGTTCAAGGTATGTATGTTTTGTAGTTCCCAGAAGAAAAAACTGCCACTTGAGAAGTTTTCTTAAGGTTACAGGTTTGGATGAGTATATAAGGACAAGTTTTCTATGTCCAGTACAAATAACATCAGCTCGAGAAGCAGCAAAGGGCAGTTTCTGAACAGTTCAACCAGCCTACAGAATCTCTCTTATTAAACATGCTGAGTTCATTCTATGCATCACAGACTATATACCTTTAAACCCCTTTCATCAAGAAGAAAGTTTAGCACTCCACTGAGATAACTTTTGAAAGTGGAAAAGAGACTGACTGCTGATTTTAATAGGGTACTCAAATCTGTAGTCAAATTCTCAGTTTGGAACTCAGTTGGACTCAATTTTTAGTACTCTTCTTCCATGCAAAGTTTTATTTTCTCCTAATTTTGACTGCTCATGTATTAATGTCAGATAATTTTTTATCTCCCTCCCTTTCTCCCCTAAACCTCAATTACAGGTTGCATTCCAAAAGATGAATATTTGTGCATGCTTGGGAATTAAAATGCTGACCTTCGGTAGACTTTTCTTCCTCAGTGTTTTTCCGACTATCTGCTCTATACCTGACAAATGAGGCAGTGAGGTCCCTCCATATTCCGTTTGGGGTCTATTGGCTGAGTAACTCTTGGTCATCCTACCTGCCTGACGTCTAGGATCATGATGAATTGTCTCCAACTCTAGCCTCAGATTGTTTTTTAACATTTAATTTAGTTTCTTCCTGTGCTTGGATGAACATGGCCATGTTATGGATTTCTGCTCTAATGTACACCAGCAGGTTGGAAGAACAAGCCTCAGCAAGCTGTGGAAATAAGAGAGGCTAGATCAATAGTCAAGGTCATGACCCTGGCTCTGATTTTGTACACTGTCCTGAGATTTTCTCCCCTTAAAAGCCTCCGACTGCTTCTAATGTGGATCCAAGTACATACTGAGAGAGAAATTCTTAACAATCAACCCCCCAAAAGGGTAGGTGTAGCTGGATCCTCTTACCTTTTGCATCTTACATACAGAGCTGACAAAGAATGTGCCTCTGCATTTGGTCTAAGAAAATAACTTATTTTAAACGTTGTCCCAGGCAACCTTTTTGAGAAAGAGAAAGGACACGGTAAATTTTGCCATCTGGTGCTGTGAAAACATTCATTCATTCGTTCATTCATTCATTCATTCATTCAGCAAGTAGTTCAGACACTACTAGAAACAGTTTCAGATACATATTAACTGCAATATCCCATTTTAATGAAGATGTGTAATTGTAAGATAAATGGCAAAAAATGTTAATTTCACAAGTATACCTTGATTATACCAAGTGGAAAATGCTGCCCTAAAGTGTTGTGATAAAGGAATAAAGATGCTAAGTCGTTTGTTGAGCCTGCCTTTGTGCTACAGATAGAGCTTTGTGTCTTCAAATATATGACTGTAATGCAACAAGGCACATTTCTGAATGGGTAGTAATTTTCCACTGCAGGATACAGTCATGCTGTGATTTAGTGCTAGAAAGAAAGAGAGAAAGAAAGAGAAAGAGAAAGAAAGAGAGAAAGAGAGAAAGAAAAGACAATTACTGCAAAGGTATTTAATATATCAAAACAGCCCCTGCATCCTTGATACAGATAAATTGTCATATCTGTTAAAACCCAGCCCACAGTGATGTGCAGTCAATACAATAAACAATTCAGTCTCCAGTAGAGATGAGCAAAAGAATTTCTCACGTAAAGAAACAACCTTTTTGTTGTTTCTGCAAAAGAGTGAAAAAAATTACTTTTCACTTGGCCCTGGTTTCTGACTTTCACTTAGCAGAACAGAACGCTGTATATCGCAACAGAGGGAGAGAGCTAAAGGTCAAGAAATTCAGCTTGTTGCATCCCACTGTCTTGATCTGAATCTGATCCACACGCTCAGCAGCAGGATGGATGCAGAGAACTGCAACGAATATTAAAAGAAAAAATTGTTTACAAAGTTTTCCCGTAATAGCTGAAAATTTTTTACATATAAAATTGGCCTCCAAGAGAACAGGAATTTGTAGTGTTTCACATGGTAAAAATCAGGAGTTCACACAATGTGAGAAAGAGGAAGATAAGTGAGCTTTATGAATTGACACAGTAAGGTTGTCCAGAGGTATTTAGCTGTCTCATGGGATCTTCAGTCAATGTAAATTAGATGTGTAGTGGCTTTGAAAAATCTCACTCTATGCCTATTGCATGTTGAGGTGCCAAATCACTTCTAATAATAGTCACTGAGCCCTGTAACCGTTAGAAAGGAAAGGCAGAGGACTTTGCTTAGCTTTGGAACTTTTGGAATTGTCCTTTTGATTCCAACCTCCAGCTTTGAATTTAGATATTTCTCTTCTGTATGGTGAGGACTAAGCAATCAGACTCCTCCCTTGTATAAAAATTTGTACATAAGTACCTGATGGTAGGACCACCACTCTAAGCTCCTTAAGCAATAATTTGACATTTTAATTGCCGCAAATACACCATCTCTGTCTGCAATCTCTAGGAAAAATACGCAATAATATTTCACCCAATGCTACAGAATTATGAGATATGGCTGGATGAGATGACTGTGGAGAAACAGAGAGGAATTCGTTAACATTCATAAAAGAATATAGCCTTACTCTTATAAGAGGTACCAAATTCTGCAGTGTTTAAAAGAGATAAACAAGAAACAGTATACAGTCTGTAGTACTACAGCAGGATACAGAGACACAGGTATAACATTATTACTGCTATGGGGTTAAATTCTTCTCTTCCATTATGTCCCATTTGTACTGCTCCGTCAGCAGAAGGGGCTTAGTAACCTAATAGATATGATTAGCGTGGATACAAAGGAAATAACTTACATGGATGTGTAACATAGACTACTGCACTGGTCTGCACTTACTGTATAGCCCACAATGTTCCACAACTTCCAACAGAAGGATGAGAGCGAGGAGACCTGTGTCACAGATGGAATACTCTACTGCAGTGAAGCACACCCCACAAGAGATCTGGAAAACCCTTGCTCTAGTCTTCTGAGTATTTTCTGAAGTTTTTTCTTGATTCTTGCCTTGGCTGTGCCAGCCACATCCCCACCGTTGCTCAGGGCACATGTTGTGTTGCCTGATGGTTTGTTTTTCATTTACCAATGTATTTTGTTTCAGTGATTCACTTGGCTACTCACTGAAATAATACTTTCTGGTAACATTATCCCACGCTGGCAAACTGTCCACCAAGAAATATATCTGGAAGATCTGAGCACAGAACGGGGAACTAGAAAATTCTGTTCCTTGATTCTGGCTTGGGTGGTCTACGTTTTTCTCAGACCCAAACTTTCAGAAGCAACTCCATTGGGTGGGACTTATTTTTGCATATGCTATGTTTGATATTCAGGACTAAATTTCCAAAAGGAGAGGCTGCCTTGGCGACAGCCACAGTTACATATCTGGAAATGATAAAGTGCTCTCTTTTTCTAAATATGTTATTTCTCATGATATAAGTTTAATTTAGGGAAGTAAGCCTTACAAATAAAAAGACTTTGGGAAAAAATCTTATCATACCAGCTGAAATTTTTATTGTAAATACGTCTATGAAAATCTATGCCATTTGCAAAACAATGACCTAATACAAAAAACTTTAATGTTATATGATAAAAGGGTGTTTTTTACTAATCTCTTTGTTTATGATTAAGCCTCTCTTATAATAAATTTCTGGGTAAAATCCACCTCTGTATAGAGAACTGCAAGGGCCCAAGAATTACTTGCATCCAAAACAGAACTTTTTTTCTTTGGGGTGCTGTCTAGCTAGGTTTTTAGTGAAAAGCAGTTAAGATCTGCCATTTTCTGCTGTTCTTGAAAACTTGAAAATCTCTGCAAATGTTAAGGCAGCATCAGCTGTGTGTGCTCATGGGATTCTCAAACTATCACTATGTAGGTGTGGGTTTGATCCTTAATAAATAGCAGTTTTTATTTTGATGATGGAAAAATGTCTGAGAGAGAAAGTGGGATCTACGAAATTCTAAATCTGTAGAGATTCAGGGAAATATATAGGAAAGGAAAATAAAAGGAAGGACAAATAACCTTAGTCTAGTAGAAACAATCCAGGATTTAAGAATTCAAATTCTCTGAGGAAAGTAACAGGCAAATGTTAAGGATGACAATGGCAAATACTTTAACTTTCCTTCATGGAGATACATAGTATGTGAACTGAAGCATTGGAAAGCAGCACTTTCACAAATATTTTTTGCATGAGTATGTAGCAAAATGTTTTCTTACTTTTCCAGAATGTCACTTTGTTGCCCTTTCACTTCAGGCTTTTTTTCAACGCATTTGTCCTATTTTGGCTATGAATACCAGCTATTTGTATCACAGTTATACTCAAAGAGACAATGCCTTTTGTAAAATATTTCTAGTTGAAATTTTGCTCCTGTAAGGGCTGTTGGAATCTGGCTAGACAAATCTGGGATCCAGGTAACTTAAGGTAAATTTGAGCTGAATTAGGAATAACCATTAACATTATTATTATTTAATAAGGTACATATTCACCAGCTTTCTTTTTTTTTTTTTTTTTTAAAAAAAAGAATCTGCCTGCTGGGTGAAACTAAGTAGTCTCCAGTGCTCCAAGGAACCCTGAAGAGTTGCACTTTGACAACTACATTCCCTGTCTTTTCAAAAAACCCCTGGGAAATTGTTTATGTAGAAATGATCTGTTAAAGAGCCAGAGTCCGATTGGATCACAAACATGTTTATTGATTTCCATACACGAGGCGGTCCAGGTTCCACTCTCAGTGACACGTGTGTGAGCCTGCTGAAGTGGACAGAATTGCTCAGATGCAACTGATGGTAGAACCTGGCCTACTCAGTACTGAAAACCATTTCATAATGCTATACACTACCCCAAAAGGGTTTTGCATTTACACAACAAGAAATGGTGGCGCAGGAGTCTCCCTTAAAAAGTTTGGGGAAGAGGAGAATAGGGAGTGTAGACTATGCAAATATGCACCCATGTAACCCTACAATTTCTAAGCATCCCTGGCTCCTGCATACTCTGTTTCTGGCTGATTTCAGCATCCCAGCAGACACTGTCTGGTTCCTTTTGCCATTTTATTTCCCATCATCCACCTCCAGCTGCAATGGGTGATTGCTTGCAGTGTACCATAAACTCCAATTCACATTTCCAGTTAACCAAGAGTGGCAAAATATAGTCCACGTAAAACATGTTTGTCAGTCTGTAAGATCAAATTAGGCTGCTATTCGCTATCCAGGAACATTTCAGTGTGTTTGGGTCCTTCCTTTCTCCAAGGGAGGACAACAAAAGTCACCAATATTGTCACTGCTGTTATCAATATCACCTCTGAGCCAAACTTTTTTTTCTTGTACTATTTTCTGAAGTAATAGTTAAGAGGAGAGCTCAAGAGTGTCTGTTCTAGAAGAAAAGGAAAAGCCTCATTCTAGCATCTGTTTCTGCCCCTCAAGTGCCTTCTTTTTATGCTACAGAGCCTGCTCTATCTGATGAGACATTATGTCATATTAAATCCATCTGCCTCTCTCCTTTGCTCACTCCACCAGAAAGTGGTTCTTGCTTTCGATTGTGAATGCTCTTTCCATTTTTTTATTGGTGACTCTTTAAACAGCGCAGAATTCCTTTTGTCCTTAAGATTTATTTTCCTTAACTCTGTATGTGAAAATCATGCACAGGGGAACCTGTGTGCTGTACCTCAATAAAAAAGCAAAAATCAGCAGCAACTCAGACAACTGGTCCCATCTGTGCTCTCATATCCCATGGAGAGAACACAAAATGCAAAAGACTTCTTATATCTAAGCCTTCCCAACACTAGCTATGTAAAAGAGATAACCTTCTTTTTCAGTGCTTGCTGCAATCTAATCCAGTGATGTTAAATCAAATTATGAGAACTATGATTCTATTAATATAATATTAGTCTAAAAGTACCTTCCAAGTCAAAAAGAAAGAAGAATTACTTTTCTTGGCTTTGTGAAAATTATTGTCTCAAAAAAAGCCCTTGTGAATTTTTTTTCCGACATTACCCTTGTTTCATGACTTATTGCCTCCTGTTTATGTCCATGGTGAAATGATCACAACTCACCCGTCTGAACTGACCTCCCCCTCTCTCCCCTCTGAGTACAGATGACATGAGCAGAGATCACAAGATTAACTCTTCTGTCAAATACACATCTTCTGGATGTTGTGAACAATACATATACAGCATGCAAGGACAGGCTAGACTTTCAAACTGCTATTCTCTTTAGATGTTAGCAGCACCGTAGCATCTTAATAAAAGTTTCCACTCCTGTGTTCCTTATATGCTGGATTCTTGCATATATTGTCCCTATCTATAAGCAGAGGAAAGTCTGAAAAAAAAAAATCTGATTTAAAGGTTATCAACCACTTCAGTTTCCACCAGCTTTTGAAAACAGGGAGTATCATAAATGTATGAAGAAATGCAGCCAAGTGAAAACCATCAAGCCATCAAACTGAGTAAACTCTGTCTCACTTATACAAAAGCAAGAGCAAACTTCATATTTACCTGATACTGTGTTTCAGTCAAAATAATGGCTATTCTTTATACCTGGCTCTAGGTACTAGACTTAGATCAGACTCATAGGGAAAAGATCGTTCACGCTTTGTCTCTCGTTCAAACACTCCTTCATTATAAATTCTGGAAACACAGCTTTGATTGGACACATTTCCCTTGCCACTCCACAAACCAAACTGAGATGAGGGCAGTTATGGGAATTTGTCATCATGCGGAACTCAGGTATCAAAGAGTACAGCTCTATAGAGGCAAAAACTTCCAGTGAGAAATTATCACATGTGTTACACTCACATGTGGGTCTACGGACATAAAAGATCAATGCAGAAGGGTACCAAAAGGTCAGTTTTCAGGATTTCCTGAATATTCAAGGATTCAGCATATATTTTGTTCAGACTGTTGAACAAATCCAATTTAAATGGAAAAAACCCTGCTTGTGGACTGCCTGGTCAACTTCATAGACCTGCTCTACTTTCAAAGAAGAAACAAACATTAAAAAAAATGTGTATTATATGTTTAAAGAATTTTTTAACAGAAGATTCAGCCTTAAGTAGCTTTTAGTCTCATCAGCCAATAGCTCCTGTATCTTCCCAGAAATGGTAATTTAGGAAATATAGCTATAGGACTGTGTAAGGATAGAAGAGATCCTCCTTCAGAAAAAAAAATTTTAAAAAATTCCTTTTTTATTAGTGTACTGTGATTATAGTCTCTTAAGAATTGTATTTTTAGTCTCTTAAGAATTGTATTTTTTTACAATTTTATTTATATAAAAAATTTCCAAAACTATCTTTTAAAATCATACCAGAAAGTTAGGCAATCATACCTAAAACCAGGTGACTGAGAAGTATGGCTTTAACTAGAGTAATTTTTGAAAAGGAGAAGCTTGACTGAAACCTACCAATAGAGTCCTAAATTTCCCCTGAGAAAACAGATTTTTGTGTCCAGGAAGAATTTGTAGATTTGCAGAACTTCTTAAAGTAACTTCAGTCTTTCCAAAAGCTGTTTTTTTGCCTCCTCTCTCTCTCCCTTTCTCACCTCCAGGTACTCCACAAACACACATATGCACAGAATAGACAGGAGAGATGTTTGTGAAAACTGCAGTTTCTGCAATCAAAAGTACAACATTTACTACGGCTTTTATCAAAGATTTCAATTCCCTCATCTTAAGGAAAATAACCCTTTTATTTTGTTGTGGACATAAAATTATGGCCCAGGGAAAATTGGAAGCATTTCTGTTGAGGGAAATCAATTTTCTCACTGCCATATATGATCAACATGTCACAGCCATCACCTAGATAATAATAGTAAAGTACAAGTAAAATGGCTGGTAATACTGGCTTCAGGAAAAAAGAAAAAAAAAGAGCAAGATAACACCTTTTTTTCCCCAAACATGTTTGCAATAAAAAAAGTAGAAAGAATGCAAAGGTTTCTCCTGTGATCATAGCCTTTCAGAACAAGAGTGTTTTATTTTGTGTATTGATAGTGTGAAGTGTTGATGAAGCTGATGAGAAATTTGGTCTTCCTGGAAAATAGTCAGCACTTTGTGTAAGCTGTGCTGGGTCCTTTTCAATCAGCTTGTTAATGGGTGGCTAATAGTAAGAAGATGTGACCAGCCTGAGATTACCCAGGAGTACGTTTATGTAGAGGCAACACTCAGAGCACAGAAGCATCTTCTTAATTTGGATACTACAAACAAAGGAAACATCAAATCTGACCTTGCTGGGGAAATGTTAATGGCTTCTACTTATCCTCCTTCTGCCACTTAGCATCTCTTGTGCCCCACCTTGGGAAGCTTCCCGGCAGAAGTGTGCATTAGCAGAACTCTACCCTTACAAAACCCTGTCCCAGACAAGGAGAAAACATTACAAGTGATTAAATGGTCTTTTGATGTTCACTTCAACACATGTAATACGTCACCACAGTTAAGCACATCTCCAGTGACGCCACAGTAGTATCTACAAGGTAAATCAGAACTCTGTTAAACAGAAGGAAATAGTTTAGTTTTTCAGATTAAAATTTAAATGGTGCCAAGTAAAAATCAAGAAATTACAGCTGACAAGGCTGAGGACTGCAACACAGGAAATGAGAACAGAAACCAACACCAATTTCAATTCATTAAAGAAACCTAAATGGTGTAGAATCCTTCAACCCCTGGTGGTAACTGATAGTAAATAGTTCATAGCGAATACATCTGTCATCTTCTCCAGCTCTTCTATCTCTGTTGTACTTTGAACTTTATGAAAATTTAAAGAGGAGGTGGTGTCATTCATATCATGCTGCAAGAATAGCAGTGGGCTTATGGAACTATCTGAGAAATTATTATAATAAGGTTGGTCTTAAGAGAGAGAGAGGGGACAAAAAAAGAAAATTAGGGCTGCTCAACCTCCCACAGATTTTGCTGATGCTTTTGGACTTTGCTACTGTTCCCAAATGCTAAATCCTGAAAGATCATTCTTATTAACCAGTTACCATAACATCCACACCCGGAAATAACTGTTTTTACCTTTGCGAATCTAGGAGGTTGTGCATTCCTATGAGCTTATGTGGGATCCAGCCGCAAAATCAATGGTATTCGATCCTCATACGAGTCAGACTCTTTGAAGGAAGATGCCATCAAACTGGCCCCAGATTTTCAGGGCTATCTTTTTATAACCAGTTAAGATCTGTTTGGTATGGTACACAGATGAATAACAAGGAGAGAAGAGCTTCCTTGGTTGCTCTTGACTCATACACTCAAACTACCCCCTCCAAATATGTCCCAAGTGGCATGATTATGTAAGGTGATGTAAACCGGCATGATTGTATAACAGGATATGAAAAAGAAGTGACAACACCAGATTGTGGTCACTTAAAAGTGTAGCTTTTCCTGACATGTCTGTGTCTATAATTCCTTTTGGAGAAGCCTCCACTGTTTCTGCAAATGGAATACTATCGTCCAAAACCAAACAGTGATCTGCAGGCCCTGGGAATAATGCCATCAGTGTAACACCAGTACTACATTACCAAACATCTCGTAATATATCCTCGCGAAGGAGTGACCACCCCTGGAGATGTTCAAGAAACGTGTAGATGTGGTGCTTTGGGACATGGTTTAGTGGGTTGGGTGGTGTTGGGTTGATGCTTGGACTTGATGATCCTTGAGGTCTTTTCCAACCTTAGAGATTCTATGATTCCATGAAACAGCCATTCTTTCTCAGGCTTTGTAAATAAAAAAAAAACCCCAAAACCCAGCAAACCAAAAGTCTTCTACAAAACTAACTCTGTGAGGTGACAGACATTTGATGTCTTTGAGCTTCCATAATACAAGAGTGTACTGGAGGTTCCCTGATAATCTACAGTACAATTACCATAAATAAAATTCAAACAGACATGGTGATTCTTGGCAAGTAAATTATAAATTCTACAATATGTTGTTAAAGGAAATAAGCTTTTCCAAAAGTAAGGTTTCTGGATCAGCACATTTTTGGGACCAGAGCCCTGGTATTATTGGATTGACACACATTATAATAAATCACATCATATATATTCTGGTCAAATCTAAAGGTAAGAACATTTATTTGAATATTAGTTTAGAAAAACATAGGCCCTAACCTCAGCCACCAATTATAGATACTCTGCCTCTAATATTTGCTTGAAAAATAGGACAAAAGTTTATCAGTGGTCAAGCATATTTCTCATTGTATCTTTAATTATGGAAATCAACTATTCATGCTTGGAAGTAAAGTGCTTCCTTGGTAGCCATTTTCACACAGCTGGATAAAATGGCAACAATTTGGTAGGACAGCAATTACTGACATTTTTAATACTTGCTATTGCAGTATGAGGACTCTGAGCAAAAAGTCAGTACATTGCTGATGAGGGTGACAGAAGACAGACAGTACGAACAAATTCAGTTAAGAACAAAACTATCAGTTCTTGCTGTAGTACTGAGGTTTTCCCTAATATATGAAGTAGAAACAGATAAACACAGCAAAAACTCATTATTCCTTTTTTTTTTTTTTTTTTAATCTGAAGAGTGATGATTTTCTTAAAGCCTCAAAACTAGCCTCCCCCTGTGTAAAACAAGCCCTGGCTCCATTTGCAGAGCACTTCATAGTAACAAGGCCCCATTCACAAACACTCAACACAAGTGAAACTTTTGCTTTGACTGTCAGATTCCCATGAGAATTCCTGTCAGAGCAGTGAGAGGAGGACCTGATTTGTGTTCTTATTAATGACTAAAGTGAGGAAGAAACGTTCTACTTAGCTTGTCAGGTAGCAAAAACATCTAATTTAAACACACTGGTAGTCACTTTAATTACTAATCTGCATACAACAAAGAATATGTTTATATTTTTTGTGGGAGTTATTGTGAATTTCATGAAAGTCCACTATGTGCTCAGTTTGGCAAAGTGTTTAAGAACAAAACTAGTGTGGCAGCTAACTTGCTTAAAATCAAGCATCTGCTTTATTAGATGAGGAACTCTGTGTAATAATTAATGAAGGTTAAACATTAAGTTTTCCAAGCCTATCTGATCATTCTAAGAATATGCAATGCCATGACATGCTTCAAATTTAAATACAGTCTGGAAGCATGCTTCTAAGGAGTAAAAAGTATAACTGGAATGTGCTAAAAATACGGTGAAGGCCTTTCAAATCCTTTTTTAGCCTTTAATCCATTATTTAGCACTTCATCCTTTAAAAGAAACCTGCAGAGCTATAGCCTCAGAAGCACAACCTTGAAACAAAGTGGTTTTAGACATGCACAGAAAGCATTAGCACCTTTCATTGTAAATTGACACCTGGGCACCCATATGTCCTGATCCCTGAAGTCATAGTTCAGAGTATAGACTTATTCATTCAAAAACACTTCATCTGATTTATATCAAAGTACCTGCTCCTGGCTACACAGACTAAGTAAATGTCCAGCTCAGACAGCAAACACTGTTGTCTTGAAATCTTTCATTCTGGTGTATTATCATGCATTTATCATTATGGTGTTTCATACCCACAAACCCATAAATATTTGGCTTTGGTTGTAGGCAGACCTGAGTGTCATGGAAAGCTGACCTGCAAGTAAGTAAGAGGAAAATCTTATCTGTGGCCTTGGAGAAAAGGAGATAAAAATGAAGGGAAAGTTTGAGTAGTGTGACCAAAACTTTTTTTTAAGCTAAATTAAGTAAATGTCCTGTAGTCAGTTATTAACTTCACATGGTTAATGTGGCTGTTTGGTCTAGAAAGGTTATCTGCCGTAACATTTCTTAACATTTTCATAATGTTATCAAGAATTAAAAAGGTAACATTTATCAAACATTCACAGTGTCTCTGAGTCAGAACAAAGAGCAGCCACACAGTTGTGATAACATCCAAGCTGTCAGTTAGAAGCAAGTCCAAATACCTTGGAGATATTTGCTTTTGGATGATGCATTCTTTGTCATGTAAAAATGTAACTTTTCAAAGTACACATGTTACTGATTAAGTTAAAGTCAGAAAATCTTATTTCCTTCTAATTATTCCTAAAGCCCTATGCAAAAGATGGAGAAGGATAATCAACAGGATGATCCAGATAAGAGAGCCTTAACATGAAGAGAAATCAAAAGGCCCAATCCCCCAAATCCTTCTATGATTAGTCTTTAATCTGCAGTGAGATTGCTCATGTGAAACAGAATTTACGGGATCAGATTTTAAATCTCCCAACTGCATTCTTCCTAAGAAAAGAGCTGGATTAAAATCCAGATCCAATGTCTCATTGTTTCTGGCAGTGCCAGAGAAACAATGGCAGCAGCCATTGAGTCTAAAAGACTCACACCATTCCAGTAGGCTTCAATTTGATCAACTAGGACTAATCCTCAATGCAGAGAGTGGAAAATTTTGGTTACGGCACTTCATGTTAGATCCCTTACCCAGGAAGCAAGTGAACCTGTATAAGTGACAATGTTAAAGGCAGCCACGAAGCTAGGAATCCCAAACCTTTACACCAAACAGCATAACCTCTGATTGAAAAGCTTACTATCATTCCAAAATAGGAGAAGGCAGAGAAACAAGCTCTGCCTTCTGTTTCCAACATTTCCGGCAATGGCTTTGGGTTAAGACATTGTATTCTGATTTATATTTGAGGAATTATACTTATGTGGAGACTATTCCAAGAAACTGCAGTGTGCAAGTTAGAAAGTGGAGTGGCTTGGAAAACAAGGAACTAAACAGCCCCAACTACAACCCAGATCTGCTTTAGGTTCACCTCCAACCATTCATTTCCCCATTCAGATCTAGGAAGTATTTGGCTGTTAAACAGCTCTCACCCAGACCTATTTCTGGTCAATAATAAATAACTTGAGAAGAGTAAATAGGTGAATAGAATTGCTAGTTACAACCTCTAACAAATTAAAAGGCGTCAAATCAATATTATGTTTCAGTGGGACTCCACACTTTCCAATTCACTCAATATTTCCTAAAATTATCATTTCACTAGTTAATCAGGGATTATTTAAATTATGTGTAGCTATAGCTTTGCAGTCAATGTGTCTTCCATTGAGTCCAGTAAATCCTGCATCAGGAAGTGGGACTGGAAGGATGAGAGGCACCTGCTCACATTCCTCTGTGTTGTATGTACGTACAAAGGCCACAGACTGGATTCTGCACTTCTCTGCTTGGCTTGCAGCCCCTCTTACAGGATGAGTGAGCATACAGGCTGGCTTTGCTTCTGCATCAATGGGACAGGAGGCATGGACAAAGGGAGAAGCATACAAGAGCTCCTCCTCCTTCTAGCTGTAGAGCTCCTCAGGAGCCTCCATTTCTCAGGAAGGAGAATGTAATTCTGTTCTACATTTTTCTTCTTTCCCAGACTTGCTAATCTCTTAATGTAAAATGGATCAAAATGATAGATGGCTCATTGTCTTCATTCTGCTTTGAGATCACGTTACTTTGCTTTCTGATGTCCTGACTCCTCTGTAGAATACAACAAGCCTTAGAATAACCCTACTGATCAGATCTGTACACATGACTGACTCTGCTTCCCCTCCTGATAAGCACTACACAAATCCCTTCTCAAAATATGTTGTAGGTTTTGTAGTAAAATGCAAAAGTAGCAGAACAGCATTGTTAATTCACAGAGGTTTTTAAACGATACACTTGAAAATATTTACTATCTTTTGTAATATTTGATATTAACTACAACCACTGATGTTCTCCTTAGAGAGCTCTGATTAGAATTACCAAGGCTATTCCAGGATGAATAACCAATTCCAGGTCAAATTCTGATACAGGTTATAACCAACAAGTACAGGATGATCTTTTGCCTTCAGTGACATTGCTCTAGATTTACTCTAGTGTAACCAAGATCAGAATCAGGCTTTTCTCAAAGACACTGTTCTCTCAGGTGCCTTTCCAGATTAATTGGCACAATTACATCCTTCTTTCCCTTTTCCCCCTCAGGTTGATCTATATGTCAGTCTTACAAGCTCTGTTGATTCTGAGCTGAATGAGTGCTGTAGGG